>NC_133778.1:39091487-39094407 GCF_003597395.2 Chelonoidis abingdonii | reverse complement strand
TGAGAACACTAACAAATCTCTTTTCTGTAGTTTCAGTTTCTGATATCTGAACTCTATTACATAATATTCTTTAATTACTTATATTTTATTATGTATAATAAAAGTTAAACTTATTTTTACTTTTGTAATTATGAACGTATTCTTAGTTACTTGGAGCCTTCTTTGGAGCCCTTCTACTCTTTTATAGAAATAAGCATTTAGGAAATTGGTAATAACATCATAGTTTTGACCATGTATTTTCTGAAGGTTATAAATTTTATATTTTAATCTGTCAGTCACAATGGGGTAAAGCCCCTTTTACTTTCAATGAACTACAGAAATATGAAATAAAGTTATCCACTGATTTATATTTTTATACACACACACACACACACACGCTTGAGGCTAAATTACTCTGTAATACAAGTCCACTGACTTCCAGCGAGTAAATTTGGCCCTTAGTCAAGATGTTATGGCTACAGGCCAATACGAACAATTGCCACAGTTAGGTCACAGATAAAAGCTGGCCACAGTTAAGCTTAAGATATTATGTGCGCTTTAGTGATTTAGTCCATGCTAAACTGGGTGAATTAACCTTGCCTAATTTCTAATCCTCTCAGACATAGAGTTTGAAAGTTAAACTCAGAATTAAATGATATTTTGGTTTGTGATTCCTTAGCAGATACTGTGAGATGAAAGACAAGAAAGGAGACAGAAAACAATTTACATAAAAAAATGTACACAGTGTGACATATCCCGTTTCAGGTGCTTTGTACCACTTGGTACAAAGCAGCCAGAAATTATCTTCACAAACTATTGGATGTTCCCTCTGGTAAGGGGGAAACCAGTCAATACATATCTAGGCTCACAACATACAACTTTACATTACTGATGGGGAGAGGCACAACCTACAATCATGTGTTGAGGGTTTCCATCACTATGCACAGACACGTACACACACACAAAATAATCTGTTATTCATTGCTCTTGTACGGAAAGTAATCTCCCATCATTGGCTGACAGAAAGTGGGTAATTCTATGAATGTTGTGAAATAAAAACAATATGTCAAAAGAAATTAAAACTTTTACCCTGAGATCATGAATAGCATTGCCTTTAGCAAGAGCTGTTTGGAAAACTGCCAGGGAGCTGAGAAAGGCTGCTAAGCAGCACCAACTTTGCTTGCCCTTACCTCCAACTCCAATTATGGGGCCTCAAGAATGCAGCTGACATGACACCTATGGAAATGAGATTAAATTACAGTGTTTTTATTTTTGCTTGGTAGATTACATATGATGGAAATGTCTGCTATCAAAGATTATGGGCTAGAAAATGTTAGTATGATTTTCACAGATAGGTCCAAGCTGCAAAGTCCCAGTCTGGATCGCCATCCACCTAATATTTGGGGGTGGACTTGGATCTGAGGTTTTTGCTTTGGGCCCACCTCTACTAATTAAGTCATTCCTATTATTTTTTATGTATTACTTGTGAAAGCGCCCACGTAGTGTAAATCCCTTAATTTATTCACATAACAGATGTGTGATGTCATGGGCTGGATTACGGCAGGCATCATCACAAAGCCCTCCCATGTGCCTAAACTCTAACCTGGAGAGAATACCTCAAAGTACTCCTGTCCCTATGTATACCTCTGACCCCGTCTACACTGCGCCTTTAATTCGAATTTAACAGCGTTAATTCGAATTAATGGTGCACCCGTCCACACTACAACGCCCTTTAATTCGAATTAAAGGGCTATTTAAATCGATTTTAGTACTCCTTCAAAACCACAGGAGTAACCCTAAAATCGATGTTACTAATTCGGAATTAGTGTAGTGTGGACGGAAATCGAAGTTACTGGCCTCCAGGAGGTATCCCAGAGAGCACCACTGACCGCTCTGGACAGCAGTCAAAACTCCGATGCACTGGCCAGGTAAACAGGAAAAGCCCCGCGGAGTTTTGAATCAGTTTCCTGTTTGGCCAGCGTGGGGCTCGATTTCAGGTAGCAGGCATGTGGGTAGCTGTTCCAAGCCTATCATAGTTGCCACTTCCTGGTGAGAGCCCCAGTGACCTGCTGGGACAAAACATATGTCAGGTGGTTGGGTACAGCCTTCACCCTCCCTTTGTGAAGCCAGAGCCAACCATTCGCGCCTTTTCTTTCACTGAGTGAAGAGGCAAACACCTAGGCACAGCAGCTTGGACCCTGCTCGAGGACCATGGACCCTGCTGAGACCAGTAACGCAATCGATGCAAGTTGTAACGCACTGCGCACTCTCGTGCTGTCTCATGTGACCATTGACTGCAGTCAGGAGGAGAGGGGTAGGCGGAGGAGGAGAGCGGCAATATCGGCCGCCCGCCAGCGCGATGCTGATGATGACGACATGGGAGAGTGTGGTGTTGTGTGTGGTGTATTTCTCCACTAACCGTGCGACCCAGCATTTTGGAGGCTACTGTCGGGTAAATGGGGCAGCTAGTCTACATTGGAACGCCGATTTTGGCTGGATGGCATGACTGGGCAGCACGGATGTGTATTGGGTTAGATATAACCTACATGCTTAGCTTGTGTGACTTCAACTGGTAAATCCCCGGAAGAGTTATGACAGCTACAAGGCGATACAATAACCTGTTACCCGTGCATGTATATTTCAGGGATTGTCCAAATACTTACAGCAGTGTAACTGAGCAAAGATGACGATTCCTGGCCAACATAAATAGGGAAAGAGAAAATGTATAAAGATAATAATTGTATTAAAAAAACCATGTGTACCTTAAATTCATAGTTAGGTCTGTCAAAAGTACATACCGATTATGTTAAACAGTTCTAACTAATCAAACACCAATTTTTTGTACATTTCCTTGGAATTTCAGATTGCTTAACTTATAACTCAGAGAGAGATGGGCTTAGAATACATAAACTGTTTGGTAATCCAAAATAGAAATATTTGA
>NC_133778.1:38937768-39088809 GCF_003597395.2 Chelonoidis abingdonii | reverse complement strand
ACGCTAGACGTGGGCCATGGATGCACAAAATCGATTTTAGAATCCTAGTGTGGACGCACTAAATCGATTTTATAAAATCGGTTTTATAAAATCGATTTAAACTAATTTGATTTAATCAGGTAGTGTAGACAAGGCCTCTGTCTTTTCTGCTGGGACTACCAGCTAGTGCCAGTGGTAATCTGTAGGATGTGGAAACCTATCTACTAGGAACTGGACTGAGACCTTCAAATACAACCAGCAGATGGCAGTCACTTTTGGTCACTATTGTCACTGACTGCATTCAAACTGGTGAAGTAGATATGAACGGGTCAATATATTCCCCAATTGCCTGTTCTTGTAATTTCCATGTTGAAAAACGTTGAACAAAAACATCATTTAAGATTGTCAAGACAAAACCATCTATGTATAGCAGTAAAAGGCTAAAGCCTCTATCGTGTGGCTTAATTACATTCCCACTTGAGTAAAATACAGAGTTCTTTTAGCTACCATAATTGATGAGGTTCTACTCTATTAACAGTGAAGTAGCACAAGAAACTTACGCTATCTCAGGCTACGTGACATCTGGTCTCAGGTGCAGTTCAGCCTCTACATGCACTGCTTCCTGTCAGAGTAATTAAGCACATTTTTCTTGATTAACAAAATCCAAACAAGATGAAGAGCTAATATGCTTTCTGCTCTGGGTCTGGGTGGAAGAAGAATTTTTACATTCCTTTGGGGATCCTCCGCCATTGACTTATATTTCTAGTTTTGTCTCAAGGTGAATCTAATGTCATTCCTCAAAATGGAACATATTGTTCACAATTCATAGGTATCTTTGAGTGGCCTTTTTGCTGTGCCAAGGGATACAGACCCCCATTTTAGGCTTCAAGGATGTGGGGAGGGGAGGGAGGGCAGGGATTCCAAAAACCAGCAAACAGAAATATTTTCTTATTTTGTATTATAGTTTAGTGAAAGAGGGAGGGAGGATTTGGTAAGAGATGGGGACTTAAATTTCACCTATAATGTTGTGAGCTCAAAAACACTGGCATTGTACAAATATATGAGAACTAGAAGGTGAAACACCATATACAAAGCAAAACTGACCTGTGTAGTTTTACTATTTAAGCTAAATGGAATGCAAAAAGTGAACAAACTGCAAAATCAGTGAACGCTTAATTTTAATAACGGATTCTGCAAATCTTAGCTCATGAGAGTAATCCTGACTTACAGATGCAGTGAATGTATAGCACATGTTTGGGCTAAAATAAATGTAAAAGAATTAAATAAACCTAATAAAACAGAAGACAATGGAGTTAAACCAGAGCTAAATTTGGCTCCCTAGGTGCAAAACTTAGATCTGTATTAAAAATGGCCTGTATAATAATTTTATCAATAAACAATCAGCTTACAAAACATGCAAGGGATGCCCCAGAAAATCCTCCCAAAGGGATTTAAAATGTAAATCTTATTTTAGTTCCCTTCCTCCTACCCCTCTTTTTTAGCCTTTGCAAAGTCTAGACACATTGGATCAATACCTCCTGTTGTAGATGACCTCCTGGCATGGACTAAACAGAAGATGTCATATCCACCACAGAACCCCACTTCAGATTGGAGTGAGCCTGGGGAGTTAATTAAGCCCCTTTCCTAGAGTACCGTGCAGATTTCTAAAGTGTTTTTAAATAGCCTTTATTTCATTCCCACGTAGAAATGTAAAATGTTTGAAATCAATATAATATTGTAATAACGAGTCTTAAAATATCATAATGGGTAAAGCTACAGTCTGCCTCAGGGCTGTACGGTGGATTTGATGTGATCAGCAGCATGCTTGGTGGGTCACATTGAGAGGAAGCCAACAATTCACAGTGGGTCGAGGTTTCTTGGATCCTTTAAAAGTAAAAATTGTTACACTTTATTTTAAAACAGTGCTAAATGCCTGACTTAGTCTGGTCACTTGGGGCACTCAGCACACCGCTCTAAAGATATGTGAGGTTATTTTTAATACTCTTTCAGGTCACCTTTAAATGAATTTGCACTTCAGTGATTATCTTTGTTAGAGCACACATTATACCAACGGAAAGTAAGGAAACTTACATGTGCTGTATAGCATCCTCAAAAAGAACAAGATTCATTGCAGCATGAAGCTCATTGTAGTGCTCTAATGAATCTGTTAAAATTCCGGTCAGCTTCTCCCAATCAGATACTGGAAAGTAACAAGGTTCTCCAACACCATGGGCAAAGTGGTAGTAAATTAGTGGCTTATGGATAAATACGTGCTCATCAACACCCTGATGGTAACAATATAGAGATATAAACAAGCATTCACACAGCATATTAACCCTTTATCACATTTTTTCTCCTAATTTTAATGTTTTCAGTGAATTGTTAGTGCTTGTGAAAGCTGCTGAATTGACATCTTTGGAAGCTGAAATCCTCTACCCACCAAACAGATACAGCACACACAGTGGCAATTTACATTTCCCCATCATTCCCTGCCAACAAGCCACAACCATAATCTGGAGGGACTCCTTCCAGAAGTTTCGTTTTCATGGTAATTCGGTCTTTGTCTTCTCTGATGAGCCTACCAACAAGGGTGCCAGTTAATGACAATCGTGTGACAGTTTTGTACCGACAATTGTTCAGGAGGAAATGATTTAAACACAACCGATCATTTCACTGAGGCTGCTAGTCAAAAAGTGTATTTTATATAAATATTTCATGTAGTTTCTATCATTAGTTTTACCCACTTACTAATACCATAAAGCTCTTATTTTTCATTGCAGCATTCACCATGAGGTTGTAATATACAAGCAGCTGATCAGAATGGAAGGTAAACAATCTCATTTCAAAGGAGAAACTGGAATAATTATGTTTCCAATATAACAGTGGGTATTTAATACTATCCTTCTCATAATATTCAGATCATGTCCAGTTAAGCATATGAATACAAAGAAACAAGAAAAAGGAACCTGTAATATAGTGATCCACAGAGCTGTCAGGTATATTCTTATTTAATATTATGAATTCCATTTTAACTATCCTAAATTTTGGGTAAATGGGAGGTAATACGGCATGAAACAGCATAGAAGCACTCACATGTATTACTCATAGGTGTCATATATATTGAACTCATACGTCAACATATCTTTTTACAGTATCAATAAGATCTTGTTAAAATGTTCGATATCCTTTTCCTCCATAAGTTCATCTGACTAGACTCAGAATTATTCATGGAAGCCATAAATGAACCAAATCAATAGGAAATCTCACACACTCTTGAAACGCAAAAACATTCCCTGCAAAAATATTTTCAAATTTCATTTCCATGATTGACTTTTTATGAACGTTATATTATCCATTTCTGATTAGTAACTAAAACGCTCCATCCGGTTAGATGCATATCAGTGTGAATATTTACTTCCGTTAATGTGTGTGTTTAGTAGGAAATTAATGATGTCAGAGCAGCAGAAGTTATCTAATGCAGTCGTGTGCCTGCTTCAGGGACAGTGATTCCTTTTCCTCCTGTTCTCTACTATTACTGCATTTTTGCTGAGATAACGTTTCCTGCTTTATTTCTCTCTGACATGCTTCTCTCCCTCTGTTCAACTCAGTCTCAGTATATTTTGCCAGGACCACACTGTCCCCCCACTGCCATTTGCATTCTCATTACCTCTGACACATATTCCCAGCTGACCTGGTAACACACCTGAAGGACTTCAGCACCAGTACTATTAGTGATGTTACAAATAATTGAGTCTTTAGTCCCCTCTATCTCACTTAAATTTGACTCCAATTTGCTGTACAGTTTTACTGGCACCTCCATGGCGCTTCTTGTTGCCTAACACTTTTCTAGCCTCCATTTTTCCTGACTGGTCACCATTGCCTAACAATATATGGGGTGAAATCCTGGCCCCACTGAAGTCAAAGGCACAGCTTCTAACAACTTCAGCAGAGCCACTGTTCCCCTACAATTTCTACTTGTCTTCAGCAGCTGAAATTCTGTCACACACAGTGCTAATGCTCATAACACATTAACTTAGCCAGCTAACACCATGGTGTTACCTTGGCACATCAGACTAAGGCTTGAGAGCATGAAGCAGGTTACCCTCCCTAACTCTCTCATTCAGGGACATGTTAATCCCAGCTCCCTTATTCAAATCCAGAATTCTACACCTGGTGTGAGGAGTGATTAAGAACTTATCTGGGCATTTCTTTACCTCAGGGGAGTTTCTTGGTAAATTTTTTCCTTCTTTGGTGATCTTTTCATCCAGTTGTACTAGGAGGTCTTAAAAACTCATAACCAGCACTTTTTGCATCTAAACAGATGCAGGAGAAAGCAGGTGTCAGGGAACTTGGCTCTGCAAATGTAAAGTAGCCCACAAAAGCTCAGACAACCAATAATTGACCAGAAATCGTATAAGGACCAGATCCTCATTGAAATCAATAGGAGTCAGGTGCCTAAGTACCTATAAATAAAAGTCACACTATCAACAGCATGTGCTACTGCCTGTTCTGCTCAGGCTGCCCAAATTGCTGATCTCCCTCGCACTCTGGCAGATTCCCTACATTCTGCCTCACACTCTTTCTAGCCTCCCATGAACTTGACCCACAATATCAAAAAGGTAAATAGCCTTTATTTCATTCCCACATAGAAATGTAAAATGTTTGAAATCAATATAATATTGTAATAACGAGTCTTAAAGCCATAGCCATATATAGCGATTACAAAGACAGGTGGTAGGAGCAGACTATAATAGGGAAGTGATGGCATGTCACCCCACACAAGACTTGAAGAGGTTAAGCTGGCAGGTGGGCTAATTAATCCTGAAAGAGGAGCCAGGGAACAGGGATGAATTACAGATGATACTCAACTGGACGAGAACAGGAGGGGCCTATATAAAGCCCAGGAGCTGAGAGTAGAAGGGGGTTGCAGAGAGAGAGAGAAACTGCACTCACTATCAAGGTGAGAGACAGAAAGGGAGGAAGTAGCTGAGGGATCTAGCAGTAAGACTGCGCAGACCTTGACGGCTTGTTGTAAGGTCCCTAGGCTGCAGTGGTAGATTAGCCACTAGGCCAATGGGGCCCGTGCCCAGGGGTCCTGGCCAACTGGGGGACCCTTGGGTGACCACCCAGTGCTCCTGCCAGGGAGCAGGGCAAGCCCCTGTGTCCTGACCCCATTTCCTCAGCAGGAGCATCCTGACCCCATTTCCCCAGAAGCAGTTAGGGGGGACTGCAGGTGGAAGAGGTGGGGAGGGCCCTCACATACTCTGGCCCAGGGCCCAGAAACCTCTAATCCATCTCTGCTGGTCTGGAACCCCATGCAAGGGGGACAGGGGCTGTGTTCCCCTACCAGCCACTGGACAGGGCTGTTAAAGGGCAGGGAAAGGAAAGATTGCCTGGGTTCCCAGAGACTTTGATGTCCTGCAAGGAGAGGACTGCCATGACCTTACTGTGGGGCCAAGCATGAAGCAGAAGCAGTTGAGTCCTAAGAGAGCGAGATAGAGGGTGATGGAGTGAGTAATGACAGGAGGGGTGTTGGACTGGCAGAGTTAATCCCCAGAATCAGTCAGAAGGAAGTGCTCCAGCCCTGAACACAGCACCCCATGGCAAGGGGGTTTTAAATTCAGGTTAGAGGAGGTCTGGAATGTGAACCTCTTTTCATCATATGATAGTTTGCATGGCTGACAAAAGCTTAGTGTACTGCATATACCTACATAGATAACTATCCTGTATTAGACTTTTAATCAGAAACGTCTGATGCTATCAATAAGCATGTGTCCATTATTAAACAAGCACTGACCTGCAGTACAATTGAAAAAACAAAAAAATTATCTTCTAGGGTTGCATAAAGAGTTTAAGTCAGTGTGTGGAATGTGGATAAAACTATTCTATTAGTACCTTAACATCCCTTTCTCTGTCTGGTGGGGAACGTATCTCCTTATCTCCCAGGATGAAACTCCTGCATCCTCCATATCTTTCAACTGACGGGGATGTTCAGGGACTCATGATGCTGAACTATTTTCAATGTCTTGTGTGTCAACTAAGGGAACCCTGTTGTGAAATATTTTGGAGATTATCAACTCCTTTGGGCATTAACAGGGGTTATATGTATGTATTTACGTAAGGGCAATCCCCAGCTCTGTTTGACTAGAGACTAAGAAGCATAACATAAATCATATAAACATTTGCAATGCACGGTGGAGAAAAATGGTGATTGGGTCTGATCCTAGACATAGCAAAGGAAACTGTGTTTCCTGGAATATGTGTAGGTAGGAAGTACCTCTTAAATTAAAAACATAATAGAATCTAATAACTGTGGGGATGAAATTCTGGGCCATTTTCTGATGCAGACAAAGTGCAGCTTGTGTGAGTGAGCTGATAGATATCAGTACACTGTAACTGAAGCCCCAGTGCTGGAAATGGATATTTATGATGCTGCTGTAGATGGTAGTGTTAGGGAAAAAGCCCCCTAGCTAAAGCATCCATCCTTGGGAAGTGGAGAGTAAACACAGAGAAAAGTTTCTGAACAAAAAGAAAAAAAAGTGAATGAAGAAAAGGGTCGTTATTTCTTTAAAAATACATCAATATATTTTTAATAAAACTGAAAACCTTGAGGATGAAAGCAAGAGTTGAAAAGGTTTTCACAGCCAATGCACACGGTGTTAAATATCTTATTCACTCCTTGTCTCACTCTGCGGAGATCATAATTACTATCAAGTTAGTATTTAACCTATCAAATGAGCCTGACCTCAGGGAAGTGCAGTGCAAAGCTCTGTTTTCTCTCCAAAATGCTTGCTAATCTAGGTTTATTTAATGTATGCACATGGAGTAGGGATAGTTTGAGGACTGAATGCCATCAAAAATTGCAAATGCCAGACATAAGAATGTAGATAACACCTTAGCACAACAGTCTAGTGGCAGGAAGGAGTGGCTGTCCTATAGAGAAGGACATTATATTGATGGTTTATTTTATTATAAAATACTCTAATAATTCTTATCAAAATAATTATAGTCTTTTTTTTTAACAAAGACCTGATAGCCAGAAAAGTGTTCAGAAAAATTACAAAAATGTGTAGTGAAGGTTTTCAGATGCAGCTCAAAGTATACTAGGAGATACATTTCTGGGACTCTGACTACTTCTGCTTAGTGAAAGGCAGGACCCCAGGAAGAGGTTTTGGGAGTAAATATTTCTCAGTTATTTATCCATTTCCAAACCAAAACTTGATAAGCTTGAAGGAGAAACAGAAAACACCTCAACTTACAACTGCCGGGAAGGTAATTCTAGTTAGATGCCTCCTGTCCCTTCCCCCTAAATAGTCTGTGCATCTCCAAGCATAACATGTATTGGGACTACTGAGATAAAATTTTGGCCTCTGATGAGAATATCACACAGCACAAGGTAAACCCTGTTAAGCAAAATTCATAGTATCCAGCTGAGTATTGAGAAGTGTAAGAAGAGAGCCCAAGGCATAAATCCTGCCATCAAAAATAAGAACTCACCTCTTAAGTTCAGCAGAGTTGCTTTATGTTACTCTGTTGGAAGAAGACAACCTGAAAACTGTCTATTGTAAGATATTCCTTGTCCAAGGAGGGCCTTGGATGATGTAGAACTGATACAGCCATTCCCATGCCCCCTTCCTACAGCTGAGGTGGTATGTCTATGCCCCTGTAGTCCTCAGTTGTCACAGCAGACATCTGAGGCTGTTAGCAGCCAGTGTAAGTTAGAAGAGAATGACTTAGAACAATCACAGAGAGAATAACTATAGAGCTCCACAGTGTTATTTTAGAGCCACTTTGCAGACTGTAATCCCATTTTAAATACCAGATTTTCAAAAAAGAGTGCAGTAGGTCAGCCCATAAACATCTGTATGGAAAAAACCATTTGCATGTGCAAATTAGTTAATGGTGCACCTATGTCCCTTTCTGCATGTCACTTATTCAATCTACATGCACAGCAAATAGTAATTTGAGTTTGTAATTTCAGTAATACCATGTACAAATGGGTGGACAGGTGTGAAATTTGAAAAATCTGCTGACACATACAGATGCTTGACACACATATACAATGTCAGAGGGTAGACTGGCCACTTTAGGGAGTTAGACTCTGCTCCGCCTGGATTTTGTTATACCCTGTAGCAGGGTGTCACCCCGCTCATGCCCTAAAGGGCTTAAAACGGCCCTGCAGAAGGCTGTGGTGGAGAAATGCTAGGGTGATTGGGGGAAGCAGTCACAGGTGGGGCCACGCCCCAGTTAGGCCACAGCTGGCCTTATAAGAGGGCTGAGGGCCAGAGACTGGAGCACACGTTCTCTCTAGCTTCCTTGAGAGAGAGAAGGACTGGGCTGCCTGGGAGCTGAGAAAGGTACCTGAGATGGAGCAGTGCTGGAGAAGGGCAGAGGGAGCTGGGGAGATCCAGCCTGGTAAAACCTCAGGCTGCAGGCCTTGGTGAAGACCAAAAAAGGTACTGGGGCTGCAGAGATGCATCCCAGAGATAGACAGAGGCAGCTGGTCCAACCTCCCTTGCCAATGATGAGTGGTTTACAGACTGCAGTCTGCCTCCGAGAACGGGGGCTAGATGATGACACCAGTAGCCACTGAGGCAAGGTGGGGATAAGGGCTTGGGGTTTGCCCTGTGGGGGGAGACCCAGATTGTGGGTTACTGTGGGGGCAGAACCCTGACATAGATGGGCACTGGGATCCAGGAAGGACACAGGGGCCAGCAGCAGGCAAGACACAGGCCTGTACAGGGCACTCTGGCCTGGAACATACATTCCAGCAGGAGGTGCCACGCCGGTGAATCCCGCCACGTACCCCTTGTGATGTATTTGTCTATGAGACAGTGTGCGTTTGGTCAGGTGAGCAGGATTACCAAATAGCAGCCTGGGAGCAGGATTCCCTATAAAGGGAACATGTTCAGTCAGTGAGAAGGAGAAAGACAAAGGGATGTAGGGTATTCAGAGCGGATTCAGAATCCTGTCTGGAGCTACCTTCAGTGAGAGGCAGGAGCAGAAGACTTAAGAAGAGGAGGCTTGAGGAAACAGCGGACAGGAGGACCTGGGTTTTTGAGGAAGGACTGCTGAATCCGGCCAAGGGCTGAAGAAATGACGAGTGCAAGTCCCTGCATGGTGAGCATCAAGATTTCTGCTCCAGCATAACTACAAGTGGAAGCTATTTCCATGTGTGAGGTTAACTACAGAAGAAGACCTTCTTGCCATAGGAAAGATCCTCACAACACTGACAGCCCCTTTGACCCAATACACCTCAACCAAGTAAAAAACCAAACCAATGCCCAATACTGAAATAAACCACAAGCAATCAATGCCCTAACAAAAGTAAATTACCCATCTTAAAAACAAAAGCTTTGCCCCAAGCAGAGATTTTACCCTGAAAAAGGAAAAGCAGCAGAGACTTCATGAAGTCTACTAGGGACTTCAGTGTTGCGCCACTGGTTTTATGCGGAAGGTGCTCAGATACTCCTGTGATGGGCAGCACTTTAAAACCCTAAGGCAGGAAAGGCAAACAAAGAGTTCTCCACGCTAAGCAAAGGTAAGTTTGGCTACATCTACTCTACAGCTTCTGTCAGCATAACTTATGTTGCTCAGGACTGTGAATAAACCACCCCCTGAGCAACATAAGTTACACCACCATAAGTGCTGGCGAGGGCAGCGCCACTACTGACACAGCTTCTACCACTTGCAGGAGCTGAAATAATTAAGCTGAAGGGAGAGCTCTCTCCCATTGGCATAAAGTGGCTACATTAGAGAGCTTACAGCAGCACAGCTCCATCGGTGCAACTGTGCTGCTGTAAACTCTAGGGTAGCCTCTCTCTTACTCTCTGCAGGGTCAAAAGAGCAGAACTTGTGCTGAACGTCGTAGATATGTCTTAACATGAGCCTCATCATGCTAAACAAATGCTTATCCCTGGGGCCTTATTTCTGCTCCTAGGCGGGGATAACTTGAAAGCTGCTTTCATTATAGCAGGATCAGGTTTCCCTGTGCTCCCCAGTCTGCTCACCACCTTTTATCTGGTGCTTATATGTTTGTCAATCCACACTTGTGCAGTGCAAGAGCTAGTTCTGCATGACGGCTTTGCAAGCCTGTAATAAAAAGTTTAAGCCTTTCACACTCAAATTAAAATAGCTCAAATGAGAAACATTTACTCACTGAAAGAAAGCATGTTTTAACAAAATGTAGCACTTATAGCACCTACCTGAAGACGCTGATGTACTGAAAAACTTCTAGCAGTAAGATTCAGGCATATGACATACTGACAATTGTGGATTCCTTTTAAAATCAGTTTGTCTGTCATACCTATGTAGTTACAAAATAACAAAGGGATAATAAAGCTCAATTGTATATTCACAGTTTGAGATTTCTATTGACAGATGTTCACACTGAATGCTGCTACAAGAAAGGCTGATTATGTAGCCCTGTGTTAAAAGAACTGAAAAACCCTCCTTTGTTAAAACTCCCTTATACTCCATTTGGAATCTTTTAAGGGACACTGTCAAGGTTGACAGGCTCCAAATTATATTGGCAGATTTAAAATAACCACCAAGTAGGGAAAAAAAACCCAGCTGTCAGCCACTCCAAAAAAAAGGGCTGCAACAGTGTTCAACATCCCAGCTCCAGGCAGGGGGAACATAAACTAGCAACAGTTAGCTCCTGGTGCTTTGTGAGAATCAGAACGATGGGTGCACAGAATGAGAGCTGATATATATGGGCCATGCCATCGTGTGACAGAATGTACCCCCCACGTTCACACCCTACAACCTATTGTAGTAAGTTTTGTACAAGGCATGTCTTGTAAGGTAACATTTGAAAACTCATCTTGCTGGTATCATTCTGATACAATGTGTGTGGCAACATTGTATATAAAGTTATAAGATTTCCCTGTATGATGTTATTAACACGTTCCAACTCTACCACCCTGCCCAAACAGAAGCTGGCAAACAGGTCTGTCCTAAACAAAGGAATGTGTGTTCTGCTTAATTTGTGTTTAAGCAGTAAACAAAGTCATCAAGCAGGGATGGAAACAAAGAAAGTTCAACCAAGTGAGAAAAACCAGCAGGGAACATCCTTCCACAGTAACTCTTTGTCTCCTAATGTCCTACTGGAAATGGCTTTCAAGAGAAGGGACTGAAACTATCAAAAAGAGGGACAAACACCCCAAGGGACACCTCTCCCCACCCCCAGTGCATTGCATTCACTGCACCTGAAGTGACAAAGGACGCATTTGTTGGACTCTGGAGGAGAGGTCCTGCCCTACCAGATTTGGTCAGTAAGACTGCTGAAAACATGGTGAGAAACTTTGCTTGGATCTGAAATAGTTTAAGTTCAGTATTAGTAAATATTTTATCTTCATTTTTCTTGTAACTATTTCTGATTTTTATGCCTCATTACTTGTACTCACTTGTATAAGCTTGTTTTGCTGTTTTATCTAATCCAGTGTGTTTAAACTGAAGTCTCTGAATAACTATTTGAGATAATCAGCTGACATATTTTATGATTAATGGATTTTATGACTAATTTGTACTGTCCAGGAGAGGGCTGGGCAGTACAGGACAAACATTTCTGGTGGAAATCTAAGACTGAGTGTGTGTTGGGGCCACTCTGCAGTATAACCAAGGCTGACGAGAGCCGGAGTGTAACCCAAGTGTGGCTGGCCGGCTGCAGTTACACACAGACACTCAGAGGGTGTGGCATGCATGCTGGAAGGCTGTTTCTGAGTGGCCCAGGTGGGAGCTACTTCAGCAAGGCATTGTAAGGCACCCATGGTTGCACGGATGACAGAGCTGCTCATTAGTCTGGATTGCACCCAGCTATGTCATACATCTCTTCTACTCTCTAGACATTTCAAAATTGTCATGCTACCTTATCCACCTACAGGGGAGAGATCTTCATATGTTTGGCCTAATTCCAACATTTTGTCTTACAGTGGAGAACAGATCTCCTTTTCAGTAATGTACCACAGTTTTGTAAGTGTCCTTTCAAAAGGGAATACTATATAGAACTTATAGCACAGAACTCTTGGGTTCTGGTCTAACAGCTGACTTGAAGTATGCCATCGCTGTACTATACCCTTGTGCAATTTATTTAGCTTCTTTAGATCTTGTTTGCCTATAGTTAAACTAGATCTGATCACATTTGTCCAGTTCACAAGGATGTTGTGTGGTTTACTTTGTCCAGCCTAATCCTGAATCCTTGTTCAGACAAAAAAACACTGCGGTCAGTAGTTTTGATTAAGGACTGAGAAGGATTTCATGACTTCCCCATCATGTGTATATAAAATGCTTTGAGATCTTTGAAGGAAGTTGCTATAAAAGTGAAAAATATTATCATCATTAACTTCCCAATGCAATTTCTGCCAAAAAATGGAGGTTATATGAAATCCCTGACTCAAAACACAGAAGGATCTCTCTGTTGCCATAGATGTATAAGGTGCTGGTTTAGGTGAGTATACAGCCCATCTACATGGAAAATGACAGGAGTGGAGGGGAAATATTTCATGTTTACTAATCAGATTTGTAGGAGGCACATTTTTCATGAAAATATTGCTAGTTGTTTTGCTGCATATTTACGGCAGCAACAGAAGGATGGAACAGAACTGTCACACTCAAGCTGTCCCATTGCACCCAGCATGCTGTGTGCCTTCAAATGAACAAATCAAAACTTTGAGTTGACTTTTAATGTTAAGGCTGCATGAGATGAAAAGTGATGATTTCTACATATTGAATGTCAAAAACAGACTCTTCGCAGATACATTTTCTGGTACATAGAACAAAATGGGACAAATAGCTGGGAGAAGCTAGAGTCCAGTATAAAAATGAGCTGGCTTTACCCCTTCTTCAAATGTATTTATCAATGGATCCAGGAGAGCAGATAACACAGACAGAATCTATTGCCTAATGGATCGCTGACGGACAGACAACATGTTGAACAGCTACCTCACAAGAAACCTCAGTTCAGCCAGAAATAAGACATCATCATGAGATGACTTCTGTTAGGTTCAATACTTTTTGTAAGAAAATTTTAAAATGTGCTCCCTTATGACAGATGATTCTTTCTCATCAAAAATTGTAAAACTGACATTTTATGGATCTCCTTTAAATATTTGGTATCTCTAAAGAGAATATTATCATTTTAAGATCAGTAAAGTACTGTACAGTATTTAGTCCTTTATTTTAACTGAGCTGTGTAGGCATACACTGGACTGACACTGGGCAGGATTACAGATGGTCAGTAATACTGGATGGAAATAGAGTCCCCAGTCCAATGATATTTACTCATTATATGATTGGGCAGGATACATTGCACACATTGTGTGTCTTGGTTTGGCTGGTTATAATACTGCACTTTCTGGGCTATGCTGGTAGCTGGTCGAAGTTGCCTAGTGTAGAAATAAGATGGAAGTTCTGTAGTTTAATTTCCTACAAAGCATTCTGCACAAACAACAACTCTTCTGTATTCTTATTGTCCAGGAGCATCAATAAGAGAGAAGTTTATTTGGGGTCTTCCTTTTACTTTCAATAGCTCTTTTTCTAAAAAGATTGCATGTTCCAAAAATGCAAAATTAGCTGAAACAAAACATGGAATCCTCAGAAAAACAGAATTCATCTCTAGCTTCGACAATGCATTTTTCCCTCCAAGCCTGTATTTCCTTCTGGGCCCACACCATGAAGCTCCTATCATACACACTCATTACCACCACCCCAGAGATAGTGGACAAAATTTAGAAATGCAGCCATCTAAACTAAAACCAGCCATCACCACAGTGATGCACAAACTCTTGCGTTCATGCCAAGAATACAAGCCCTGTCTGTGAAGTGATTTCACCAGCCTTTTACAAAACATTTCTGTGAAATGGAGGGAAATAATCTCCACAAGATTCCCCGCAGAGCTTCTCTTCACACAGACCTACCACCTCTCACTTGGAGAAGTCAGTTGCCTTCACATCACTGCCTCCAGATCACCAGAGAGAGTTCTCTAGAAGTCTCAGGGCCTATACACGGAGAGAGAGTATGACAGGGATACCTGCAGCAAGGTAATCACAGAAATTTGAATACAGCCTAAGATTTTATTAGCTTTACTGCAGCCCCTCTCCATCCAGGAAGGATGGTTCTAGGGGTTTCCCTTACAGTACAGTGATGCTGCCACACAGACAGCTCTTGACTTTCCCCATATTTAGGAGGATACATGGCTTTGGTGGAGGGGCTACCTAAATTCCTTGTTTCTTTCATTAGAGGTCATATTCCTTCCCCTGCTCTACAGCCTGGAGCAGGGACATATTCCTTCACTCATAGTGCTTTAATGGAGATCCCAAATGGTCAGGTTCACACAGGCTGCACGCTGGTTCAGAGGTCTGGCCGTTCTGATATAAAACAGGATCTGAGTGACTTGCTGTAATAGGAACTCTTGAAGTAAATAACAATAACACTGACAACTTTTAAAAATGTTACCAGTGACTGTAGTCAAGATGTTGTGCAATTAGAGCATGACGTTGGACAGTACCACAGGCATCAACCTCAAGAACATTAAGATAATCAATTAAATAAATACATTTTTAGCACCCGAGGGAGAATAATTTCTTTGAGCTTCCTTTTCCAAGGGTCTTTTGAGAACACCTATCAATGGAAGAGATGCTGTGTAAGGATAAATGTTGAGGCATTGGTATAGCAGAAGGCCTCATGCTTACAAACACTTGACCAGGTGCTTCACTTTAAGCACATTAATCCTCCCACTGGACAGATCATGTCTTTAAGGTGAAGCGCCTGCTGACGTGTTTGCAGGTTCAGAGCCCAAATGTTGCTCTTTGGATAATAATTTAGATGAATTGCTTTCCATGCACCCCTCCCTTAAACCAGAAAACCTAATCAGGTATCACTCTATTTACGGACACAGACTGATCATTTTTAGTATCTGATGGTTACCACAACAGAAGAGATTATGACAAACCATTAAATAAACTTTAAAGGGAGGCTCAAGTACTTCATATAGTTTACAGTTTATTTATATTCTCCATTGTTTTAAACAGCCTCTTAAAATTTTGAAATAAAATGTTGCCCAACAAATATTGATGGTTACTGTTTGGCACTTCCTCCCTTTAGTTCCCTACATTTATTTTAAGTGACTTTAGGGCTAGTAGAGAGAAGATGCCAGCCTGACTGCTCTGAGGAATGAAGCCCTCTTCTCTTTGTCAGTCACAGAATTGCAGACTTAGTACCATACAGGCAGAGGGAGCTCATGTTTTCCCCACAGTGACCTGGAAGGACCTCTGCTAGGGTGGAGGGTAACGTTCAGTTTATATATGCACACTATACTTCTGCCCTTTTTGCTGAGTCTGCCTGCATGGGTACCAAAGCTTCTGTGATTCAGACACACCTTAGAAACTTAACTGAGGGCTTCAATTCATTTTTCATAGGCAATGGGATGGTCAGGTAATGATTTGTTCACATTATCAATTTGAACCACTGACCTGGAAGCTAAATGCTCCTTATCCCAGTGCCAATTTCTGAGCCACCTTGTCTCTTTTAGCTCTTGTTTTCTTTTTTCTTTTGGTTAATTCTGTGGTTGCACATCATCAGCAATAGCAGAATATCACATACGGAGGATTTTTTCATGAACTTGTGCTCTTTCTACTGGCTCCGTTGTAGCATAGTGCAAAATATTGTAGAACCTATGTAAATAGTGGCTGTATTTTTCAAAATCTTTATTATGATAAAGGACGTAAAAATAAAATTTTGGAATCAAGACGTTTTCCACCAGAGTTTAACAATTTTACATCAGGTATTGAGCCTAGACTAATAGCATTTCTTTAATTGCAATCCCACACTCCTGCCATATACTACAAAAATCTAATACTTCATGCACAACATTTACCATAGGGAAAGATATTTATTCACCATTAAATTGGTGATTTGCTACGTGATTACCATGTCTAGCTTGGAAAAGGAAATGGTAAACATTATGTGAACTCTTCCACTAGAAAGGATAACGTTTCTTTTGGAGAGTTACTGTCAACCATTAATTGAGCTATTTGGGTTGTTTAGGCACAAACTGAATGTGCATGTGTCCTTATGATAAATAAATGGCACAAGGGAGTTTACAATTTTAAGACCTGATTCTCCTCTCCCTTAAACCAGTGCTAATCAATAGTAACTCTGTCAAAATGAATTGAGTCTCACTTATACAGAGACAGGCTAAGCGACAGGAGAATCAGGTCCTTGGAGTGGGAATGGTTACAGTTATGTACACTGAAGCATAGCAGATGTTGTGTAGTAAATGAAAGGGACTTTGGCCACCATGTAATCTTCTGATAGCTTGCTAACTTTGTCAGACACAAGGACTGCTTTTCCAACCCCAGCATTTCCGATTAGCATAATTGGCTTCCCCGTCTCCAAAAGTAAATCCACAAAATATCTCAGGCAAACTGTCTCAGCAGTATGAATCAGGACAGTCTACTTGCAAAGAAAAAAAATCAAGGCGTATGTGTGTCAGAGACAAAGAAAAGATGCATGTTATGCAGTTAAAAGGGTTTAAACACTACTATAAAGCAAATAGTTTGCCTTTAATACTCCAAAGTAGTGACAAGAAAGTGAACTAATACGCAAGATTAAACAAGTGGAAATATACAGCAGAATTTATATTCATCATAATCTTATTAACACTGCAAAGATCAGAAATTAAATAGATAGTCTAGTAAGATTACATTATATGGCATTTATAACTCAATGTAGTAGGATACTACATTTTCCTGTCACTGGCAAGATAGTGAAATATAATATTAGAATTATTGCAATATCTATACACACATTTTCAAATATAAATGGCATGCTATAAACATAACTCATTCCACTACTGTATGATTCTGTTGAAATAATATAACATGGATATAAATGAAGAAAAATGATGCTGAATTGCCTTACCAGCTAGTTGGAATGAAATACTATCCAAGAAGATCAGAATTAAAATTGGGAAACTGAGTAAATACTGTAGCAATAGTGTCATTCTCAGAAAAGCACCAATTTCTTTTGAAAATGAAATTGCAGATATACTTTAATATTTATCACACCAGGTACTTCATTCACACTGTACAAAATAGCCATATCATTGGCAGAAATGAAGTATGAAGTCAGCTTCTATAGCAGATAAAATTAGAATCTAGTGAGTGGTGGAGAAAAAAGATTTCTCTCTACAGGACTCCAAATAAAAAATAAAATATAGGGCCTGTAATGCACCATTATTAATACAAACCTGTGAACTAGAGGAGGCAGATAGAAAAATGTATAGTCGTCGTGATGTGTTTTTCATATTGAATAAATCCCACACCTTCAGTTGTGTTCCAACTGTCTGGCTGTGCATATGCAATATATTAACATAAGTCATGAGTGGAAAGGTTACGTGTGCTAAAACAGTACTACTGCTTAGGCATAAAACAGCATGTCTAACGATTAAAACATGGCAATGGGAAATAGGGTTTCTGAATTCTTCTCTTGCATCTGCCATTAAGAGAGAAATGTGTTCTTGAGATAGGTCAGGTCTGCACTATAAACTTACACTGGTATCTCTATGTCGCTCAGGGGTGTGAAAAATCCATACCATGAGCAACGCAGTTATACCAACTTAAGAGAGAGGCGGTAGCTATGTTGACAGGAGAAGCTTTCCTGTTGGCATAGTAGCCCCTTCATTGAAGCACTGCAGCATTTTAAGCGTAGATCTGTCCTTAGTCAGTTAACCAGCATAATAGATTTAAAACTTTTATTAAAGTTAATGTTTAAAATTAAATAGACACAAGTTAAGAGGGAAGGTACTGTACATCTGGGGTCAGGCTTGAGTTATGAGGGATTACAGGTATCGGTTGCAAGGGTGAAGAGATACATACATATCACATAACCAGCATTGACACAGATTGGGGTGCAAGAGATTTTAAAGTGTCAGTGGATAAGTGGGCTTGGGTACACCACCCGTGGAATGTATAAGGAGTCCAAGTCAGTATCCACGTAGCGAATGAATACTTGGGTGGAGTGCGTCCCTGGGTTCATCAGGGAAGTAAATGGGTCATTTCCCTGGTCGGTGGTCTCAATTACTCAGTGTGGTATTGACGGTGTCCTGTGATGTGTTCCATATAAATGTCTCTGGACCACCTGATGGTGTCGGACACCATGAGCTGTCTCATGAGCCTGGCGTAGCATCGACCAATTCTGCACCCTCTAAGAACCGGCTCGTTGTGGGGGTCCCACGAACCCAGGGCTCCCACGATCAGCATGTGTATCTGGACCTCATAACCCTGGGCTCTCAGGGTCTCTGCCAGTGGCATGTCCTTCAATGCCTTCCAGGCTCGGGCCTCGTGAAAGGTCAGTGACCTGTTTTCAAACGGCACTGTGACGTCTACCATGAGGACCTTCTTCTTTTCTTCGTCCATCATGACAATGTTGGGTCGCAGTCTGCTGTCTGTCCCGGGGATGGCTGAGTCAAGGGTGATCTTCCCCAGGAATGGCGGGATGGCTTTCACTAGCCGGCTCTGGATGGTGTTGTGGCAGTGCTGCCAGGCTACGGAGTGCTGTTTGCATCCACATAGGATGTGGGCAGGGTCTCGTTTGCGTAGCCACACTTTCTGCAGTGCTTGTCCCAGTTGCCATGGTGGATGGCTCCGTTGAGGGGAATGCAGTTGAGTCGGGCCCTTTGGACAAACCACCAGTCAGCGAACCTGGTGAAGCTGCCCCCGGGGAGGAAGCGGTTGCTGGTGTCCCACTTGCTGGACACCTCGAACACCTTGCCCTGGTCTGGCTTCCACTTGAGGTTCTCAGCATAGTGGCAGCACATGGCATCTTTCAGGGTCCTTTTCAGCATAGCTCTGGTGGTTGGGGTGATGATGGTGTGGTCCAGGGTCTTTATGCATGGCCCCAGTATTCCCAGCTCCCGGCGTTCCTCACACCACTTCCAGCAGCAGCCGATTCTCTTTCCCAGGTGTCTCGAGGTGTTGTGGGCACGGGACCAGAGAGAGGACAGGTCTCTCCCAGTCTCCCCCGAATTCAGCCTCCAGGGAGCCGCAGAGGTAGATGGCAATGTCCTGCTCAGAGGGGGCCCTGGCGATGCGTTTCCTGACCAAGTCCCAAACAGCTTCCTGCACGATGCTCATCACCATCGGGCTCACGCACATCAGGAGGCAGAAGGCATGGGTCATCACCACCACATCACACAGGTCACCCATCCAAGGTCTGTTGGCTCCGCCCTGCCTGTGGGAAATGTAGATGATGTCGGTGCTGGCCCTCTGGGGAAGGTAGAGCCATTTCCTCATCAGCTGCCTGATGGTGCTCTCAGCCTTGTTCAGGGACACTGAGGACAAAGGAGATGCGGGAGATCAGGAAGGTATTGAGGGCGTTGATCTTTTGCCAGGGGACAGGCAAGGAGAAGTCGATTCTAAATAGCTACTTGACAGGGATGTTGCAAGGCTTAATTAAGGTCTTTTATATGATCCTTGGGCGTAAGATGCTAGATAAGCACATAGTATTTTAACATGGAGAAATGGTAGATTCCTCTTAATTAAGGCTACAATCACCTTCCATTGTAGAAAACTTTTTCTCTTTATAGCTTTGGCTTGACCTAAAATTTGCCATGTTTACTCTGAACATAACCAACCATGTTTCTATCTCTGTCAATGAGACAAAAACAAAAAAACAACCCACCCAAAATAAGATGACAAAAATATTTTCATCATCAGTCTCTCAGCTGACTATTTTCAAAAGTGAAAAGAAACTCCAGTGTCTGGTAGAATTACTCCTCCTCCTCCTCCTCTGTTTCCCTCCTATGGCAATGTCCAGATGGGATAACTGAGGAACACAGGCTTAAATGATTTGACAAAGATCATACTTTGTAGGAAGTTTGTGGCAGAGTTTTGAACAGAATTCTGATCTTACTGGTGGTTAAGGTTAAGTCTTCCAGGACTACACAAAATAAAACCATAAAAGATGTTTAAAACAAACCAAACAATCAACAAACTTTGGGAAATTACAAAATTAAAACATTTGGTTTAAAAAACTCATTAAATCTGCTAAGAGCCAACAATGTTCTGACCTATAATATTACATCATTTTCAAAACTCATGTAACTTAAAAGCAAGGAAATTAATAGATAAGGACTACAACTAAGTGAAATTTTTCAAACAAAACTTGTTTAGCCAAAAAATGCATATACTAGTTGATCGAAGCATTTAGTGAATTTGTGAAAAATTGTGACAAAAAAAAAATCTGCATTTTCCAAACAAAACATTTTGATTTTTTATTCATGACTTTTCATTTAGAATTTTGCTTAAATTTTATTTTTAAAGGTAAAAAACCTCACAAACAAAATGAAACAAGATTCTTTTGACTTTTTTGTTTTATCAAAAACTTCAAAAAAGAATTGTTTTGTGCCAACCTGACTTCCCCCCCCCAGGTTTGGCCATTGAACAAAAAACCTGTTAATTATACCACTCTGGTAAGGGCATCATACATTTTATACAGCCCACATAACAAAAATATTTTTATTAAGTATTAAAATCCATATTTCATCACAACCTAACCATTGTTAATGCAGACTCTCACCCACCCTGATCTTTCAGAACAAAGCTCCTGTCCAGCAACCAGTATATTCTATTCATCAAGCACAGAGACTAATAATGTAACATTACAGCACAATTTTCCTTGCCAGAAACCTTTGCACTTATCATGCCTTGCAGTACTGCCATTTTTCTTCAACTGAGCTGTCAGGCCTAGCAATAAGGAGCTGCAGGAGAGCTAACCACAAGAAAAGGCAAAGGAAAAAGAGGGTGGGGAACTTGGAATGCTTTGTTCTAAGTTTAAGTGGAAAAGTAGACTAAAAACCCCCTGCAGATAAAAGATGTTGGGAAGAGATCTTAAAGGCTGTTATGAAGTTAAACAATTTTTTAAAAGTGATGAAAAAAGACAAAGGGCACATACAAGAAAACTTTAAAGATGTGCTCCAATTGCTAAATTCTGGACTGGATTTCCAATATTCCCCTAACTGCAGAGATTTTGAGATTCAGGGCTCTGCTCTAGGAAGAGGAAGTGAGAAAATACAAAAAGCAGAATAAAGTAAAACAAGGAAGAAAATGGATGGATATAAACCAAGTGTGGAGAAATTGGGGGGGGGGGGGAAGCAAAAGTACTAAGTTTACAGCAACTGAATTTCTTCTAGACTCACAAGGATCCCACTGTGGGGCACTCACCTGGTGCAGCCAACACCAGAATCTTTTAGCCAGCACCCTCTTGTACACCTTGATGCCCTTACAGTGTGAGTATAAAAGGCAGAGCAGCACCAACTGCCACACAGTTCCTTAACTAACATAGAAATCCAGATAAAGGCTCAATATCATTGGGGAAGAAGGGCAAGTCATGGCATCCATGCAGACAAAGCATCTCAAAGAACACCAGATATGAGAAGGTAAGCAACCTCTCCTAGTTGTGAGCACTCTTCCACCTGGATCCCACGTAGGTAAGCGACTTGCAGTTGCCCCTCAGGGAGGGGAGCGATTGCAGTACCTGTCTGAATAATGATTATAGAACACCTCTACCAAAATGGGCATCCGATATAGAAACTGTGACAATGGAGTAGTGACCGGTGAATCCATTAACTGAACTCCAGCTAGCTGTGTTACAGGATTTCAGGGATAGGGACATCTCTTAAACAATCATAGAATCAAAGGACTGAAAGGGACCTCAAGAGGTCATCTAGTCCAATATCCTGCACTCATGGCAGGACTAAGATTTATCCAGAGCATTCCTGACAGGTGTTTATGTAACCTGCTCTTTAAAATCTCCAATGATAGAGATTCCACAATCTCTCTAGGCAATTTATTCCAGTGCTTAATCACCCTGACAGTCAGCAATTTTTTCCTAATGTCCAACCTAAACCATCCTTGCTGCAATTTAAGCCCATTGCTTCTTGTCCCATTCTCAGAGGTTAAGGAGAATACTTTTTCTCCTTCCTCCTTGTAACAATGTTTATGTACTTGAAAACGGTTATGTCCCCTTCTCACTCTTCCCTTCTCCAGACTAAACAAACCCAATTTTTTCAATCCTCCCTCACAGGTCATGTTTCCTAGACCTTTAATCATTTATGTTGCTCTTATGTGGACAAATTGGAGAAAGTCCAGAGCTTTTCTGAAATGTGGCACCCAGAACTGGATACAATACTCCAGTTGAGGCCTAATCCACGTGGAGTAGAGCAGAAGAATTGATTCTCGTGTCTTGCTTACAGCACTTCTGCTAATACATCCCAGAATGATGTATGCTCGCCCCCCGCCCCTCACAAAACAGTGTTACACTGTTGACTCATATCTGGAAAAATGCAAGCTACAATATCTGGGCAAATATGGAATAATGCTGAACCATGCATTCAATAGGAGAGAGAAAATGGAAAGTAGTAACATTAGTGAAGCACTGATGGAGATAGAAAATAGTAAATTACACTTGAGTTTGCTATACCCTTCACTACTATCATCCATGATTATGATGCAACCACAAAGGAAAACTACACCCAATTTTGACCTCTTCATCATTATCAAATCTGAGGCAGTTCAGAGAAGAGCAGCAATAATGGTTAAGGTAGAGCTAGTTGAAAAGTGGGTTTTTCAGTGGGAAAACCTTTGATTTTTCAGCAGAAATTCAAATACAGAAAAATTTCTGCTGAACTGAATATTGCGATATGGTTATTCTGCCATGGAGCCCTCAGGAGTTGTAGTTCAGATGCTTTGTGCTCCTATTCTCTTCTATAGGCTGGTCTCCCTGGTTGAACTACAGCTACCATGATACAGTCTCCTCTCTTGGAGAGAGGAAGCATTGCATCATGGGAGTCATTGGCCAGGGTGTGTCCTGGGAGATATAGTACAGTTGAGGAACCAAGCCTATAGAGGAGAATGGGGACATGAGGCAACCAAACTACAATTCCGATGAGGCACATTTCTAAATCAGAATGATGCAGTCAACATTTTAATCAATGATCTGAAAGTAAATATAAAATCTGCTGCTAAAATTTGCAGATGACACAAAGATTAGTGGAGCCATCTGGATCCCTTGGTAAGAGGTTTATGATATGAATGGCAGTGACGTGGGAAAGATAGAATCCAGAAGCCAGTAGGAATACTATTTTCCTTTTTCCTGCTAGGGGTTTTTAGCAGAGAGAAAGGGTTTGGTTTTAAAAGTAGCCAGAGAGAAATTTTTTTTCTGCTGCTTTGGAGGCTTTCATTACCTGCATCTGACGAAGTGGGTATTCACCCACGAAAGCTCACGCTCCAAAACCTCTGTTAGTCTATAAGGTGCCACAGGATTCTCTGCTGCTTTCACAGATCCAGACTAACACGGCTACCCCTCTGATACTTGACAGTCTGATCTGGTCTCTTTGATAGTTGCTATCACTTGTGCTGACTGCCAACAACCCTGAGGGACCTTTGTGACACCCTGAGATTGTCAGGGGCATGGATATCGCAGCCATGCCCCTTCTCCCTGGCTACACTCTTGTGCCAGCTTCAGGGATCACTGGGGTGACCCTCCTGTGGCCAAACAAAGAGCCAGAAGTGTCAGACAAGCAAACACCAGAGGGCACCGCCAACACAAAGAAAACAGGAACCAATGACTACCAAAGATCCCTAAAGCAGGAACCAGCGAGGACTAGAGGCAGAGGGAACAAATAAAAGACGGCCATTCACAGGCGGGAGGGAGACCTTGAGAAAAAAATACAATGAAGAGAGCTGAGAGAAAAAGAAAAAAGACTCCTGCCTACAAAGAGAGACAAGCAGCCAAAGAGGAAGTTTAACAAAAGAGAACAGAGCAGCCAATAGAGGAAGCTTACAAAAGAGAAGCAGACAGCAGACTATTATATATCTATCTATCAAAAGAGAACATAGCAATATATATATCTCTATGCTTTTCAACGAAGAGATGGAAAAAAGAGAGGGAGACCTATCTATATAGGCCTATTTAGAACAGGCTAATAATAATCAATCGCATGTTCCAATCATAACCCCTCTCGTATGACAGGTTGTTGTTCATACTGCAACAAGAAATTTCCCAACTATATAGCATGGTGATGTATCCACCTGAGACCTTCTTAGAATATCATAAGCCTTTCTCCCAAATCTGGACCTTAGCGTCCAAAATCTGGGTGCTTAGCATGAACCTCCAAGCTTAATTACCAGCTTGGATCTTATCTCGCTGCCACCAGACAGGAATTACAGCGCCTGCCTCGCTCTGGTCTCCCCAAACTTTCCCTGGAGGGACCCCAAGACTCAGAAGCTCTGAGTCTACTGGCAAGGGAAATAACCCACTCCCTTCCCCCTCCTCTCTCACCCAGACTTTCCTCTCTGGGCTAACCTGAGAGTATTGATGCAATCTCTTTACATCACAATACCAAAGAAGCATGTTCTCCTCTATTCCACAAAAGACAAACCCCAAATACAAGGAAACAGAAATGATTCTCTCTCTCTTCCCCCTCCCACTCAATTCCCCTGGTGCTGCAGAGCTTACCCTCCTAGATCTAACACAAAGAGAATTCCCTCCCCTTGTTCCTTAGCCTACCAGAGAGAAGAAACTCAAACAAGTCTTAAAAAGAAAGCTTTATATAAAAAAGAAAGAAAAAAGACATCAAAATGATCTCTGTATCAAGATGACAATACAGGGCTATTGCTTAAAAGAAAATATGAATAAACAGTCTGATTCAAAAAGATATCCAATTTGAAACATTCCAGCAAGTTACACACATGTAAATACACCCAAAACAACATAAAAGCCTATATTGTTTTTCTACTGTACTTACAAGTTGGAAACAGAAGATTAGAAGATAGAAAGAAGCTTCTCATAGCTGAGAGACAGACAAAAGACACAGACCCAAGACAAAGAAGACCCGCAAATTCCCTCCCTTAAGCTTTTAAAAAATCCAGTTTCCTGATTGGTCCTCTTTGTTAACCCTTTACAGGTAAAAGAATCATTAACCCTTAGCTATCTGTTTATGACAGGCCCATTCAAACAAAATTAGTATTAATACAGCCAAAGGCAAAGTCATACATCTAAGAACAAAGAATGCAGGGTTTACCTACAGAATGAGGGTTGGGGGAACTGGATGCTAGAAAAAAGAAGCTCTGAAAAAGATCTATGTGGACAAGCAACTATAGAAGGCAGAGTTTGGCAATCCTTGGGCTCACTCGCGGTTTCTGTATTATGTTCCTAAAAGTTTATGCTTTGAGGTTTCAGCCAGCCACATGCAAGGGTCAGGAAGGGATTCTTTTCCCCCAATATATCCTGAGTTACCGAAGTGGTCCACGGGATGGAAAAAATACCTTAACAATCAGAGATTGAAAAAGCTCAATCCTTTCAGTTTATCAAAAAGAAGATTGAGAATTGATATGATTATGATGTATAAATACATTTACAGGGAGAAAATACCAGGTACTAGAGGACTCTTTAGGCATAACAAGAAACAATGGCTGGAAGCTGAAGCCAGAAAAATTCAAACGAAAAATAAGGCACAATTCTTTAAATAGTGATGTTAATTAACCATTGCGCCAAACTACCAAGGGAAGTGGTACCCTGGATGTTTTTCTAATAGATATGCTCTACTTCAAACAGGAATTAATTCAGGGACACCCTATGGCCTGGATTATATGAGTCAAGACTAGATGATCACAATGATCCCTTGTAACGTTATGATCCATGAATCTCTTGGTGACTTCAGATCAAGACTTCATGTCTTTCTGGAAAACTTGCTTAAGTCAAATACAAGTTATTGGGCTCAATACAGGGGAAACAGGTAAAATTTAATGGTATGTGATAGTCTTTTTAAAAAGCGAAATATGTCAAGCTTGCTAAGAAATGACTAAGGAGGAAATAATAATCTAAAATGTTGGAAAGCTGTAAACAGAAAGGTGATAGCTACATTACTGAGAAGAAATTAAGGGAGGGAAAATGCAAATGGACTATCGGGGAAATATTTTGACAGTCAGATGACTCTGCAACAGTCTTCCAAGAAAAGTGGTGAAACCCTATTGCCTGTGACATTTAAATCTAGAAACAATAGAAAAAATATTATTGGGAACAATCCTGTATTGGCAGGCAGAGAGAGTGAATCATGTTAGTTCTTCCTGAGCTACAGTTTATCCTGATCTATGGAAATGGGGCTGCATGCCCCACGAACAGCACAACCCCTTATATAAAACTGTTCTTCAGTCCAGCCATGTGGGAAAATATGGCTTACTGACAGTACTGCAGTTTCTCACTATGGATGCTGCTGGCTTTCCGAGGAGGGGATATTGACAAGAGCATCTGGGCCTTGCATACTGCCCTCATTCCTTGGAAGTATCACAAATAAAGTTATTTTACTTTGCTGTGCAAATCCTTTCACCTCAACCAAGCAAGTTAATAATTGTTAATGTACAATCCGCATCCAGCTTCCACACTGACTCCAGTCTGGGTTTGGCTTCCTATCACCTTCATCAACATGTTAAGCTTGTTTGAGAATGCCTCCTCTAGTTTGGATTTTACTGACATATAAATATCCCTAAGAGTTTTGGCATAATGTCTATTTTTCTTAGGTCATTTCCAGTTAAGAATACAAGTGCCACAGCCACAACAATACAAACCAATAGCATTTGCTAAAAACAAAAACAAACAAAAACCAGCCACCAAACATTGTAACTATTGTATTCAAAAGCACAAAAGGGTTGAGTCCACAATAAAGATTAGTTCCCTGTACAGTTGCTTTCTTTAAAATGAAGGGATAAAATTTCTGGCCTTACTATCACAAGGTGTGTTGTTGTAAGAACAGAGGAGTATTGGTTAAGTTGAAGGCACCCACATGACCTGCCTGAGCAGGGCAGCATGGCTCAGGAGCTATGTAAACCTCCACCCGACTTCCTACACCTGCCTTGGGACCACAAAGCCTCAATGAGAGCATCATCCAAACCCCTGGACTAACAAGTGACAACTGTACTAAGTCCCTGTTCTATACTAGAATTTATTGACACTAGGCAATCAGCTGCAGTCTTGGGATCACCTGAAATTGTCCCAAGTGAAAAGTGCTCAGTAATAAACTACCCAAAGTACAGAACACACTCTGCAAGTCCTATCTGTTTGAGCCTCCTGACACAAGACTACAGACCTGGGGGCCTAATCCTGCCACTTTTGCTCATCTGAACAATCCACGGGCTGCAGGATCAGGCCCATTACTCACCTAAGCAGCCCAGTGTTTCGCATGAGACTCCCAGAGAGGAATTTCTTATTTAACACAAATCAATGTTAGGTTCTCCCCTGTAATTTGAAATATCTGCCTCTGAGATCTCACTTCCCTATGGTCAAATCATTATCCCAGGACAGATCCTATTCAACATGCAGAAGAGAAACTTCTGATCAGCCTGCTCAATCTTCCCTATGCCCCTAATATTTCTGACAATATATTTCATTTCCAACTCTTTTGTTTTTTCATTTCACACAGCCGTAGGCCCCAATCCTGGTTGCAATGAATTTAATGGTAAAACACCTGCTGATTTCAATGTGCACAGGCCTAGAGCATCCAATATCTGCATGTGGGCTGTACCACTCACCATTGTGACATTTCTACTTGTAAAAATGTGAAGCGTGTGTGTGCGCTTGCAGCACTGAGGCATTTATAGTCCAACTTATGTACAATTCACCACAGAATCCTCCTCAGACAGTGGCAACTAGAAATGTATCACAAAGCAACAATGAAATGGCAAGTGTCCTACCAGCAGTGTAATGATAATCACACATTTGCAAGGCAGCTACAAAACAACGCTCTCAGAGTTCCAATGAAAATCACGAATTGTAGTTCAAATATGTCTTCACTCTGAGTGCGTTGGGTCATTTACCTTAACAATGTGAACGTGTTCTCATTATCATGTTCACCTTGATTAGTGTATAGTCTAACATTTAAAAGTGCACTTCAGATGGACGAATGTCTGAATGCATGATTGGTTCCTAATAAATTGAGCAACCTCCTAATGAACTGTGAGGGATCTAGAAGGAACTGTGGTAGATACTAGACAGACACAGAGAACCAGACAAAGAGAGATAATAAGGAGGGAAAGATATTCTTTCAAATGGTTTGTCGTATGTGCATCACATACTGCATAACTCATTGCTAACTTAGTGATATTGAGCAGGAGGATGTACAGAGTAAGGGAGGGAGAAATTATTAGGAATTTGGGTGGGGAAAGTGGATGCCAGTGAAAGGTCATATGTGGATATCACAGGCATGACCAATCTGACTGATGTGATTTGGGACTGTGCTACTCAAATATATCATGCCCTGGAGCAGGGAGCTAATAGTGTCTCTCTGTCCATCTCTCGTTTGTCTGCTGTTGGAATATTTCATTTAGTTCTGAGCACCACATTACCAAAAATATATTATCAATTATTACACTCATATGGATTCGGAGAAAAGCAACAAAAATGATCAGATTAGTGAAATTTTTATGAGGACAGATGTAATGTGCCTAGTTTGGCTAAGAAACAACAGAGAGAACATGATCAAAGTATTTCAAGCTGTTTGAAAGAGGTCGATACCACGGAAGGAAAAAAAATTGTGAGGTACTTGGGGGTATAATTAGAAGTAAGGATTTTAAATTAAGAAAGAGAAAAACTGAATATTAAGAAAAAGTTGAGTGAGATAGATCAGGCTGTATAATTCCCCTCAGCGGAAGTAGTAGAAGCCCCAACACATTGGGACATTTAGAACTAAAGCACTAGAAAGTATGCTGCAGAGATTAATAGTGAATTATTAGAATGAGTTTTTTCCATTTCTAAATTCTCATTCTATGTTATGGATTGTAACCATCTGGTATTTCCGTTATTCTGAAATTTGCCATCGCTCATATTCCTTCAAAAAGCAGTTGTTCATATGAACTTTTTCCACTTGTCTCCTATAATCCTTGAATGTCAATATTGTCCATACACTAATGATTGCCTTCAGTTTTCAGTGAGGATACAATGCTTAGATAAGCTGAACCAGCTGGCATTTTTGGCATAGCCATTTTAACAATTTGCACACCAAGAAGAAATTTGAAATGAAAAGTCAGACCATAGCAGATGATATAGCTCTGGTAACACCAAGAACTTCCTTTCCAAATATCTGGAGTGTTATACACGTTTCACATCTCAGCAACCTAAGCAGGACTTGCTCCCAAGTCCAGTAATGAGTCATTTTTGGCCTTAGCAACACTACTAATGTTTCTAGGTTTGGTTACCTAACATGTTTACTCAACTGAAGTACACTGGGAGTTGTACAAACACATTTCTGGGAAAAGACTGTTCTGGAGTCTCTCTAATTTCCCTCCTTTTAAGTTTATCTAATCTTTCTCTGTATTTGCTACACCCATCACTGGGGCACCTGAGTGGCAGTCAAGGGTTAAATATAAGGGCTTTGTTTATTTCTTCCTGTTCTTCCGCCTCATTATCTGGAGATTTTACGTGCAGGAAAGCTAAGTTAAAGAAATAATAATTTGCATTTTTTTTCTGAAAGGGGTGAGGTTCTACCTCTTAAAAGACCCCACATCATTGCTATTATTCAGACTGGTTGTGTTCTCTTTATCTACATGAATGACCCAGTGATGTAAAATAAGACTAGAATAGCTCCACTGCTCTGCTGCAGAATGCCAATGTCTATGTATATATGTACATGTTTGTGAATGCCTGCGTTGTCCGGTGGAATACCTATAATTCAAGGACTAGCAAAGAGGACTGTACATTCCCAGTCACTGAAAACATAGCCATGGGAGAAGGGTTTTAAAGGAATAAGGGGTTACAGCACAGATGTGATGTTTTCTCTTCTGTGGCTGTTATGTTCTTCTGGGGAAAAAAATGACAAAACACATTTCTACAATCATTTTCTCACTTGGGGAAGAAGCACTTCATCAGAAGGTAACAGCAGGATTATATACTAGTAGCAATAGCAGGCTCTTTCATGAGGCCTATGACTATCAAACAGGAGCTGTAAAAATTCAATGACTACCCACACCTGCACTTTGACTGAAACTGTGCTCCTTTTTCTTGGTAAACAAACAAGTAGACTCTGGCAGTAAACCTGCCAGCCCACCTCAAGATTACAACAGCAGCAGCAGCAGCAGCAAAAGAAAGAGCATCCCTCTTAACAGCCACACTTATAATAAAAGCAGTAAGAGCAGGTTCAGTAGTGGTGTTCTTCAACATACTCTCTGTTAGTTACTGCTGACATGGCCAGTACAGTAGAACCTCACAGTTACAAACACCTTGGGAACGTAACTCTGAAATGTTCGTAGCTCTGAACAAAACGTTATGGTTGTTCTTTCAAATGTTTACAACTGAACACTGACTTAATACAGCTTTGAACCTTTATTATGCAGAAGAAAAAAATATTGTTTTCCTTTTTTTAAAAATAATTTACATTTAACACAGAACTATACAGTATTCGCGTTTGTTTTCTTTTATTTTGCTCTCTGCTGCTGCCTGATTGTGTACTTCCAGTGTGGTTGACTGGTCAGTTTGTAGCTCTGGTGTTCATAACTCTGAGGTTTTACTGTAGCATATTTGCATGTAGAACAGAGAGAGAATTTTTTCAACTACATTTTTTTTTGTTAGAAAATGTCAATTCATCAAAACTAAAATTTTTGCAGAAAGACAACTTTCATTGGGAAGTTTTCTCATTACAGAATGTAATATATATATGAATGAGAGGGAGAGAGAGAGAATAGCCACAGAATAGCCAATGGCCTGTTGATTTAGAAGCTTCACCTGAGACCCCAGACCAACTGCCTGCTCTACCTGATTCAGAGCAGGAACTTGTCTCCCACATCCCAGTTGAGTTCCCTAAGCACCAGGCTATATGGTCAGTTAATCTGTCAGGCCCAATTAATACTGATTTATTTAAAGTGAAACAGCTCCAATAGGAGGGATTGTGTGAGATAGAGACTTGAATCAGGCAAAGCAGGGACTTGATCTTGGGCTTCTCACATCCCAGGTGAGTAACCAAACCATTTGATGATTGGCTGTTTTTAGGTGGGCCCCTCTCCCTCTCTCTTTCACAAAAATGTTTCATTTTTTCTTCCATATTGGAATGAAAACAAATTTTTAAATCTGGACTTTTTCCACAAAATAGAATTCTTGTTTTCTGGCCAGCCCTACTTGCATGGCTAATAAAACCATGTGTAAGAGGCATGGTTTTCACCACTGGCAAGAAAAGTAGCTTAGCCCAAAGAGCAATGCGCAGGACTAGGAGTCAGAAAAACCAGGCTCTGCAGCTGATGGTGCGCGGAATTGGGTACGCCTCTCCATGCCTCAGTTTCCCCAGCCGTAAAATGGGATGAGTGAAAATTATCTTCCTTTGAGAGCTGGGGAGAAGGCCAGCTTGTTAAAATGTGGCAGGGAATGCAGGTAGGAAATCAGTCCCCAGAATCCAGGGGAAATTGAAGCTTCTGAGCACTGTCTGGCACCCCATCCCAGTTTGGATACTCAGTAAAGATGGAGTATGTGATACATCCTGTTGGTAATGGTGCAGCAGCAGCAGACAGCCACACAGCAGCAGCAGGCAGTTGTGCTACAGTGGCACTAGGAACAGCAGCAACAGATCCAAACTGTATTTCTGCAATTGGTGGAACAACTGCAGAAACAGCAAGAGGCCCAATTTGCCACTCCACAGACATGGCAGGAGGCTCACTTCCAATGACAAGAGTCTTTGCAGAAGCAGCTGGGCCAAGGGACCCTGGGAAATTAAACTGGTACTGGAGAAGGTAGTTTGGGCTGACTGGTCTCTGGCTTGGCAAAGCTGGGGCAAGAGGATGACCTGGAGGCCTAACTGCTGCACTGGCCTTTTGAGTGAGTGGCCAGTGCAGCAGCTAGGAAGAATCGACTTGGGCAGCCTGCATAGCACCATTTCTGACAGGCAAGGTACAGGCAACCTCACGAGCAGCGAATGACAAGCAGGCAGGCTCCTATCCTGTAGTGAAGGCTGCCATCTTGGATAAACTGGGGTTGACTCCGGAGATATAGTGGCACCACGTTTTGGCTGAACCATTCCCCGCGGAAGTACAACCATGGGTAGCGATTTAGAGATTATGGGACTTCATTGTCTGGTGATTATCCTCAGAGATAGCTCCATAGAGAAAAACATGGACCAAGTGGGAGTCCAGAGGGGGGTAAGGAGATTCCAACCTGCCCAGTGGGAGAGGCAGTTGAACAGGCAGAAGCCTTTGAGGCTTGAAATAACCAGGTGGCTTGAATGGCATGGCACACTAGGAATGTCCCATTGCAGGAGACCAAACAAGGGGATACCACGATCTGGAATTCATCAGGAAGCTATCAAAGGGAAAGTGTCCCAAACAGCCCAAACAGGGGGAGTGCTTCTGGAGCTGGTCAGGGAAGTCCAGTGATGTGCTTCAGATATAGCAGGCCTGTGTATATTTGGATGACCAATAAAGGAGTGTGATTACCAGGTTTGAAGCCTGAAGTCACTCTGAATGGCACTGGGGCTCAGCCACACATGGTACCAGTCTGACTGGGGAGGAGTGTTTGTAGAAGATCTAGTGGTCTCAGGATGTGAGTACACCCTTGTCCAGGAAAATGGGGTGCTGGCAAAGAAGATGTATCAGCATCTCCCCCATACATGTCTCATGTATACATTGAGAGACATGATTCTACCCCCACAACAGAGGTTGAGCGGGGGTCCGAGGTGGAGAGATCGGCTACGTGTCAGAATAGTGAAGGATCTTCCATGACCGGTGATTTTAGGAAGACACTAGTGGGGTTTCCCAGACCTGATGCAGAGGAAAGCAGCGCAAGAGCAGACAGACAAGAAAGGTCTTGTGAACCTAGATCCATGGCCAAAGACAGAGGAAAACCAACAGCTGATCAGAAAAGGAGTGGAGGGAGCTGGAAGTCTGAGTTATAGACTCATCGACTTTAAGACCAGAAGGGCCCATCATGATCATCTAGTCTGACCTCCTGCACGTTGCAGGCCACAGAACCTCACCCATCCACTTGAGACAGACTAAGAGGAAGTCCTCAGTCATCTTTAAAGCTTATAAGTATCAGAGGGGTAGCTGTGTTAGTCTGAATCTGTAAAAGCAGCAAAGAGTCCTCTGACACCTTATAGACTAAAAGATGTATTGGAGCATAAGCTTTCGTGGGTGAATATGCACTTTGTCAGATACATGCAATGGAAATTTCCAGAGGCAGGTATAAATATGCAGGCAAGAATCAGTCTAGAGATAACGAGGTTAGTTCAGTCAGGGAGGATGAGGCCCTCTTCTAGCAACTGAGGTGTGAAAACCAAGGGAGGAGAACTGCATTTGTAGTTGGCAAGCCATTCACAGTCTTTGTTTAATCCTGAGCTGATGGTGTCAAATTTGCAGATGAACTGAAGCTCAGCAGGTTCTGTTTGAAGTCTGGTCCTGAAGTTTTTTTGCTACAGGATGACTACCTTTAAATCTGCTATTGTGTGTCCACTACATGCATCTCACCAAGTGAGTATTCACCCATGAAAGCTTATGCTCCAATATGTCTGTTAGTTTATAAGGTGCCACAGAACTCTTTAAAAGTTATCAGAGCAGCTGAAAGAGTGTCAACAAGAACTAGAGAATGTAAACACCTTCCAGCAGATCATCAATCAGAGATAAAACTGGACTAAGAACTAACATGGTTTGGGGTGGATACAGAGTGTGGGAAACAGCAGTTCCTGACTGAGGAGTTGGCTACTCTCCAGATGCAGAAGGGTACTAGGGAGCGAAAGCTGATGGCACAGAATAAGCAGCAAGCAGTGCAAGCCCAGACAGGACTGCAGACCAAACAGCAGGCAGCGAGGGCCCAGACAGGTCTCATCAGCATGCTGGGGCCCAGATAAAAGGCCAGGGGTGAACGCAGTGCTTTTTGTGGAAGAGGATTCAGGGAGCACCTGTTTTATGGGAGGGGGGGACTGCCAGAACAACTAGCAGCTGCTGACAATCTGGAAAGCACAGCTGGCTGCAGAACATCAGGTGACTCAGGAAGAAAGGGGCCACCTGATCTTGACGGTTAATAAGATTGAGGGAGAATTAGATACTCTGCATACAAAGACCTTAAAGACCCGAATCTCAAAAAATGAGGCTCTATTGACTGTCCTTTGGCTAGGTTGTGGACTGTAAGGCTCCCCCTAGGGGTGGACAAGGTCTTAAAGAGAGGGAGTGTCACAGGCCAAGTGCTCCCCAGCCCTGGTCAGCTGATGCCAGTTATGTTTAAAAGAGGCCCTGTCGTAGCTTCCTACTCAGATTTGAACCTTAGCGTTCATAACCTGAGAAGCTAGCATGAACCCCTCTAAGCTTAATTACCAGCTCAGATTTGATCTCGCTGCCACCAGCCAAAAATTCCAGGGTTTTGGCTCCCTCTGGTCTCCCCAAACCCTTCCCTGGGGAACCCCAAGACTCAGAAGCCCTGAGTCTTACCACAAAGGGAAATAACCCACTTCCCTTCCCCCTCTCTCTCCCACCCAGACTTTCCTCTCTGGGCTAACCTGAGAATTACTGATGCAATCTCTTTACATCACAATACCAAGAAGCATGTCTCCTCTATTCCACAAAGAGACAAACCCCAAATACAAGGAAACAGAAATGATTCTATCTCTCTTCCCCCTCCCACCAATTCCCTGGTGCTGCAGAGCTTTACCCTCCGTAGATCTAACACAAAGAGAATTCCCCTTCCCTTCGTTCCTTAGCCTACCCAGAGAGAAAAACTCAAACAAGTCTTAAAAAGAAAGCTTTATATAAAAAGAAAGAAAAAACACATGAACATATGATCTCTGCATTAAGTTGACAATACACAGGGCTATTACTTAAAAGAAAAATATGAATAAACAGCCTTATTCAAAAAGAGATACAATTTAAACATTCCAGCAAACTACACACATGTAAATACAAAACAAAACATATAAAAGCCTATTTTTTTGCTACCTTTGTACTTACAACTTTGAAACTGAAGATTAGAAGCTTGAAGATAGAAAGAAGCCTCTCATAGCCGAGAGACAGACAAAAGACACAGACCCAACATTCCCTCCCTGAGTTTTGAAAAAATCCAGTTTCCTGATTGGTCCTCTGGTCAGGTGTTTGGTTCCCTTTGTTAACCCTTTACAGGTGAAAGAAACATTAACCCTTAGCTATCTATTTATGACAGGCCCCCTTTCCCTGGAGGAGATGAAGACCTGGTGCTGCAAGAAGCAAGAGCAGCTGGAAGTTCCTGTATGAGGTAAAGGGAGAGGGAACCCTGGGAGCTGTATCCCAGGGTGGGTTGCAGAACTGTTGTTTTGCCTATATTGGGAAATAAACTCTGGAAAGAGATTCTAGGTGATGACAGTGGGTGCTTTGGGAACTGGGGAGAAGGCCAGCTCATTACAGATGCCTTCCTATTGCAATTACCACCTCCAAAACCTGTAGCAATAGGAAAGACAAAGGCTCAGAGCACTGACAATACAGCAGTCCTCCTTAACAAAGGGACAGAGATGAGAGGCTGCAGAGGAAAGGTGTACTCCCTGCCACACAGGCAGTAGAGGCTCCTCACCATAGGCATTGTCAACCCTTTTTGGGGTCAAATGCAGCATGACCTGAACACACCTTTCCATACGATTTCCCTCTCCCAAAGCCTACACGTATTGCCAACCTCCATAGCCAGAGACAAATACATTCAGGGAAACACTTCTAGTCATTAAAGGGAAATTCCTGCCCCTCTCCACATTATGTGATCATGAAAGACTCAAAATGGGCCAGTGGTGTGAGGCCCGGCTGTGGAAAGGCCATGCAGGAGCACTCTGCACCCCCTCTTTGCAGCAGTATGGAAGGGCAGGGTCATAGGCACCAACTTGCTCAGATCCTGTGGGTGGGGGGAAGGGGAATAGACCTGCTCCATCCCGGGCCCTGCCCCCACTCCACCCCTTCCTCCAAGCACCTACCCCCACTCCCACCTCTTCCCTCCCCCCCTCTTCCTGACCCCACTCCTCTCCTCCCCCCCAGCACCTCCTGCACACTGCTGAACAGTTGACTGAGGTGGGTGGGAGGAGCTGGGAGGGAGGGAGAGGCGCTGATCTGCAGGGCTGTCGGTGGGTGCTGAGCACACACTTTCCCCCCGCCCCCGCCCATGGGTGCTCCACGAGCAGCGTCTATGGGCAGGGGAGCACTGGAGGCATAGTCAATGGGTTTAGCAGCTACATCTATCCTCTACCAAGACACTATGGCCAGAGACCACTGCAAGTCTCAGCCACCGCTGCACACCCGGGACTGCCAAGTGGCTGTGTTTGCAGCTATCAAGCGGCTATGCAGGTGTTCCACAGCTTGGGGTGGAATGGTGGCCATGCATGCTGTTTCCAGTGTATGTCACCCACCCAAAGCCCATTTACCTGTGTGGGTGACTAGGATTTCACCCCAAAAAAAATAGTGTGAGGGGGTCATCTTCAGTGGAAAGATTCCTTTGAATGATGTCACATTTCACCAAAGGTTAGATTTAGGGGAGGTCTGTGATTAATGCCTGAATTTCTGCCACATTTGTGAAAAAGACAAAGTGAGCTATCCTGAGACGGCAGAATAGCTGGAACATCTGAGATGACAAGTAGACTAACTAGCATGTGCCACAGTAGAAACACTACTTTTTATGCAGCTACAACAGCTCAAAAATGGCATCTCTTCATTTGGCATTTTCTTTGCAGATTCAAATCAGTAAATGCATGCATAGCAGAACAAGGGTAGACCATGAGCCTCTTCTGCTAATTACAAGATTGATCTCTCAACAAGAGTGATAAAACACAAATAGGACTGAAATAGATAGAACAGTTTAAGCCACAGGAGATTTTTCCCTAAATATCACAGCACGATTCTCCCCTCCCCCAGTTTTACACGACATGTTTAGGTTTTGGCATTTTAAAACTTTGAAATTATCCTATATTGAAGGGGGCTTAACTGACATTTATAAGGCATCCTATGGCCCTCTCAACACCATTCCTTGTTTGTATCTCCTGAAACTCATTCTTCAAATGACTATATCAAAATCATTCCATCCCACTGCCTTTCATGGCTGCTCAGGTTCTTTCACATCCCCCTGCTTGTGTTAGAGCACAGTGTGAGACAGCACTGGCTTATGCAACATACATTCTCACACCAAAGAAATGCTACTCAAAATATGCCCCTTTATCTTCATTGTCTCTGCTACGGTGCCGATCATACATCCACCCCATTTAAAAACAATGAAAACTATTAATTTTTATTGTTTTTAGTCAAGCTGTGTACGGAAGGGTCATTATCTGCCTTGATTCCTTTAAACTTTCACGTGTCAAAGGAGGATAAATGTACATTTGCAGGATGGCAAAACACGGCCACCAGATATCCTAGGCTCCGCTCAGTCCTATTCAACTTTTTTTTTTCCTTCTCAGTAAGCTCTGCACAAAGCTAACCCGAACCCACATGGATTGCTATAATATCCAAAAAGAATGACAATGAGTGATGTGATGTAGGTGGAAACTGCCTGAAGAAACCTAAATTGTAACAAGAAAAAAAATTGACATTTTAGATTTTAAATGTTACACAGTTTTTATAAAGCTTCAGTCAATTTATTTTATTTATTCTAATGAAGAGCATTACAACTGCTTTACTGCACTGAAGCAAGCATCGATCACACCATTAATCACACCTTGTGAATAGTCACAAATCAAGTTCTAACAGCAAGCACTGAATCAGGAGCAATGAAGCATAAACTCCTTCACAATTTATGATCTCTCCAATTGCATCTTTTCAACCATTAAATTGCAAGATACCATAAATTTTTATCTTCTTCACTTCAGTCACATTATTGATTCTGCCTTGTGAAATATAGAATAGCTGTAAATCTAGGCTATTGAATTAAATTTAAAGTCTTGACTTCGGAAAAGAAACCCAACACACTGCCATGGCTGTTAATTTACACTGAAGAACAAATGATAGAAACATTAAAATTTCAATGGACAACAGGGATTTCAAAGAGCCATAGCTCTGTCAATCCCAGTCCTTGTCAACCTTGAGGGGTTTCTTTTAGCCAAATTTTAGAATGAGAGAGAGAAAAAACAAAAAAACAAAACCATAACCCTCCAGGTAGATGTCAAACACATAATTTTTGCAGGCAAGTAAATAATGAAAAGATTCCTAAATCAAAGTGATTAAACAAACACTGGGCACAACTTCAGCCCTGCTGTAACTCTATTGAATTCAGTAGAATTGTACCTGCTTATGTTCATTCTCTCTCTCTCAATTTCATACCTCCCTATTCCATGAGGAACATAGAGTGTTCACCACTGCCTTCCATCTTCACCAGTCTCCTACTGCAGACTTAGCTTCTTCCATTGTCATTCTGGTAGCTTTCAGTTCTGCTTCTATTGTGCATCTCCGCGTTATCCTTGGCCTACCTCATTACCTCTTGCTCTGGGGGTTCCAATCCAATGCCTGTCTTACATCATTCAGGCCTTTTCTCCATGTATGGCCTAGCCATCTCCATTTTCATTCCGTAATTTCTTGTCCTATCAGTTCCATATAGTACAACCAACTTTACAAGCATATATTCAAAGTTTAGTTTGAAGAACGCAATTTCTGTTTCTCCAAATTGGATTTAGAGCAGCAAAGGCATGTCTGACTTTAATGTCTTCATCTGTTCTACCTGTTGTACTTACAATGCATCCAAGATATATAAAACATCAGACATCTTCTATGTCAGTCCCAGAAAATGTTACTAGTATTTTTTGTTGTGCATTGATTCTCATGGCTTTCATTTTCTGTGTTGATTTTCAACCCTATTAATTGTGCATAAGCCTGGAGATCATTTGTATTGGTTTGCATGTCTCTACAGGTATGGAATAGCAAGCTGATACTATCTGCAACGTCAAGTCCTGTAACTTCTGTGTCAAAGTCCATTGTATGCCCTTTAGTTGTTCTGTGCTTTCTGTCTTTATCCAATTCACCTCCAGATCATGGGTGATGTAAGACACCTGTAGTAACTTTGAATGGCTTAATCAGTTGATTGTTATGTATTACTTGGAATGTCATAGTTTCATAGAAAGTCTGAATGACATTCACAAATTTCTAGGGGATGCATAGTGGCACAGCAACTTCCATAAAATTGTTCTATTCATTGTATCAAAGGCATTTTGGAAATCTATAAAAATAATATGAAGCGGTGACTGTCATTCAATCAATAGTTCTATGATGATATGTAAGGTTACTATTTGATCAATACATGATTTCTCCTGTCTGAACTCTGCCTGTTTTTGTCCTAACCTTTAATCTACTGATTTCTTTATTCTGTCTGGAATAACGTGTGTAAATATCTTACTTGGAATAGACAGCAATTGAATGACTATCCAGTTTTTATGCTGACTGATGTCTTTCTTTGATGTCTTCACTACTATTTTCCCACTTGTTTGGTATTTTTTCTTCTTAACATATCTTTTGTGAGAAGCTTATCAAAATGTCTACTATATTCTTCAAGTCTGCCCTAAGACCCTCCACTGGGATGTTATCCGGACCTTCTGTCTTTCCATTTTTTAACCAATTGACTGCCCTTGCTACTTCTATTCTGCTGTTGGGCCTTAGTTCAATGTCCACATCTTCTCCTTCTTCTGTATCTGGGGGATTGACCACTGGCTCGCCATTCAGTAGTTGATTATAGTATCACCTCCATATATTTAATTGTTCTGACGTCTTCATCGTTAAATTGCCCTCATTGTCTTGAACTGCTTGGTTAGTATTTGTTTTTTGTCCTGACAACTGTCTAATGACGTTTGTGTCATTTTGTGCTGCAGCGATCTGTCCACCTGTTTCCATTTTGTCTAAAAGTATAATTTCTCTTTCCTAACATTCTTTTTGGCCTCTTTGATCTTTTCAGCGTATTCCTCTAGAAGTCACTCTTGTCTGTGTTCTTGCTTGATTTAGTATACACTTAATTTTTGAGTCTTTTTGTATTTTCTGCTATATATCCACAGATCACAGTTGTGTTGTTTCTTCCTGAATCACAGAACTTCACCACAAATGCTGATGAAAATTTCCTTTACAAACTTCCATTACCTTTCTACTGTTGCATCATCTTCAAGCACCTGGTATCTTTTTGCTAGTGCAATTCTAAACTCTTGTTGTGTTGTCATCTGTTTTAGCATGGTGATGTTATAACGTGAGCACCTTTGTTGTTCAGGTCTCTCTCTCTCTCTTTTTTTTTTTTAATTTTATTCTCAATTTAGCTACCATTAGTGTGTAATCCATTCCAACACGTGCTCTGTTCCTGCTATGTACCATCTTCTACAGTTCTTCTCCATTTGTATGGAATTGAAATGTGGTAAGTTTTGTTCCTGGTTCCGGTGACTTCCAAGTTATTTTATCAGCAAACATTTAATCATTTTCATCTATTTCTCCAAGACCTTGTTTCCCCATAATTACTTCCCTACCAGTATCTTGCTCCCTGCCAGTGACTTACTCCCTACTTCAGCATTCTTATCTCTAATTACTAGGAGGACCTCTCTTTTCAGGACCTTGTCTATTACGTTGTACAGCCGCCCATCCTCTTGGCTAGTTTGATTTGATGGAGCATGACGCTGAATGATGGAAACTTTCTGGAACTCTGATGTAAATCATACTGTTATAATTGTTTCAGAACTGGTGCCCATTCTCTCTGGCTTTTGGCTGCCCTTCCTGAAACTGTCAAACCCATGCCACCTCTGGGTACATCACTGACATTCAGTACCCCATAATACAGCAGGAGGTGTCCAGCTGACCAAGTTATTTGTGCTGATGTTACCAATCTCATTTCCCATAGGCCTAGTATATCTAGTTTACATGGGAGGCAAGTTTGTAGAAATTTTGGTGGTGCCCAGTACCCACCCCCCCAACTCGGCCCCCTCAAACTGCGCCTCCACCTGCCTAAGGCTCTGGGCGGGGTTTCAGGGGGGAGGTCTGGGGTGCAGGTCCTGGGCTGGGGATTAGGGTGCAGGAGGGGTGCAGCCTTTGGGAAGGAGTTTGGGTGCTGGGTGCAGGCTCCGGGCTGGGACAGGGGGTGGATGTGCAGGAGGGGGTGAGGGCTGCAGGCTTTGGGATGGAGTTTGGGCTTAGGCTCTGGGCTGGTCGGTTGGGGTGTAGGAAAGTGTGAGGTGTGCAGGCACTGGCTGGGTGGGGTAAGGAAATAAGAGTGAGGGTGCAGATCTGGAAGAGTAAGGTACATGTGGTCAGCATCACGGGCGAGGGCAAGAATGGGTGTGACACAGAGGAGTGAGCTGCAAAAACATAATTGGAAGCGTTTGGCTTGGCTCTGGGGACTGGTGGTGAGGAGTGTAGGAAGACGGTGAGGGTGCAAGGCTCTGGGAGGAGTTGCGGATGCTGGGAGGCAGTCTGGTTGAGGCAAGAGTAAGTGTGACAGAGGGATGAGGAATGGCAGCTTTAGCGACTGAGTTTGGTGCAGGCTCGGCTAGTGGGTGTGTAGGAAAGGCGGAAAGGATGAAAGTGCACAAGCAATGGGACAGAAATCAGGCTGCAGGGGAATGAGATTGAGGCTGAGGATCAGAGGTTCATGCATGCGAGGGGCTCAGACTGGGCAGAGGCCTCAGGTGCAGGGGAATGAGAGTTGGCGAAGATGAGGGCTTCGTGCTGCGGGAGTGCTCAGGGGCTGGGCAGAGGATTAGGTGCGGGGATGAGTGTCTTCTCTGCCCGGGGATAATGGCGTTCATGTGCAGGGGATAGGCTTGGCTGGCTCGAGAGGATTTAGGGTGCAGAAGGATGACGGCTCTGGCTGGGGGATGAGGGGATTTGGGGCCATTGGATCCGGGTCAGGGCAGGGCAAAAAGGGCAGAATACGTGGCAGCCTTCTTGCCATTAGAGCGGATGGCAGGCGCTATGACCCTGGGGGCAGCAGACAACAGTTCTGCCGGAGCCGTTCTCTGCAGCATGAGCAGGAGGGACGCGGCGAGGGGGGACGCAGGGGAGCGGTGGAAGCAGAGCCGGACCCGCTCCACGCATGGAGTGCCAGGGGCACGGGCGCCGGGGCGGGCGGGGGGGAGACCCGCAGGGGCCGGGGCCCAATCCAGGCAGGGCCAGGGGAGAGACCCAGATCCAAATATTGCTGGAGCAGGGCCCCCAGCCCTGAATATTCCTGGAGCCTGAGCACTGCAAATGTATGTAACCCACCGCCTATGCTAGTTTATATCTGTCGGTTTCTTCTGTCACTTTGACCATTTTGCCAAGCTCATATATGGGATCTCTGCCAGCAGCCAGTTCCTTTCTCCTACTGATGGTGACTACAGCATGATCCCCTCCCCACTCCTCTCAGAGATATGTGTGGTTAGAACAGAGGAGCAGGTAGGAAGAGCATACTGATGCTGCCATGCTGCAAAAGGCAGCATGGAAAAGAGCCAATTCCTGGCAGCTGTTTCAGCCCAGGATTGCTGAGAACACCAAAGGCTCTACCCCCGTCTCTGAACACCTGTTGAGAAGTGGCATATAAGGTCCTATCCTGCCAACACTTAATCATATCAATAATCTTTCGTAAAAGTAACCAAAGGGACTTACAATATGAGGAAAGATTATTAAGTTAGGGGTTTGTAAGATCAGGCCCTGTGATGGGGAGTTAATGGTCACCCAGCTCTTGCCTGGAAGGGCTTAAAGCAGCCCAGGAGAGGGCTGTGGCAGAGAAAAGCTGGTCTGATGGGGAAAGCAGCCACAGCTGTAGCCAGTGCAATCAGGGTCCAGCTGGCCCTTATAAGAGGGCAGTGGGCCAGAAGCACAGACAGACTCTCTCAAGCTTTGAAAGGGAGGGACCTGGCTGCAGGGAGCTGAAAGAAGGTACCTGGAGTGGAGCAGGGCGGGGGAAAGGCCAAGGGAGCTGGGGAGCTCCAGCCTGGAAACACCCCCCAGGCTGCGGCCTAGTGGAAGGCCAATTAGGTACTGGGGATGCAGGGGGCAGCCCACGAGTAGGCAGAAGCAGCAGGTCCAAAAAAACCCTTGCCTATGATGAGTGGCTTTTACACTGCAGTCTGCCCCAGTAAGTCGGGGCTAGATGGTGAATGGCAGTAGCCCATGACTGAGGCAAGGTGGGAATAGAGGATTGGGGGTTCCCCTGGGTGGGGAGACCCTGAGACTGTGGCGGCAGCACCCCAAAGACAAGGGGCACTGGGTCTTGGGAGGGACATGGGGGGTCAGACTCAGTGGGACAACGGCCTGCAGAGGGCGCTCTGGACGTTGGACAAAAGCTAATTCCCAGTGACCAGCAGGAGGCACCACGGGGGTAAGTCCCCCACTGCTACAGTATGTCTACACTGCAATTAAACACCAATAGCCATCCCATGCCAACTGATTCCAATTCCCAGGGCTCGGGCTCATGGGTCTGCGTAACTGCAGTGTAGACATTCAGATTCAGGTTGGTCTGGGACCCTGGGTCTGCACAGCATTTTGGAGTGAGCCTCCCAACAGGGGTTTACAGAATTGTACTAACAGGGCTTATACTAGCGCTCTAAAATAGTTGTATAAACAGTGTTTTGAAGTGGCGGTTCAAGCTCTGAAGTTGAGGTGGGAGAGACAGCACAGTTCAGAGTCAAAGCTCCCATCTGAGGCAGAACGTCAAAGCCTGAGCTATAGAGCTATTTTATAGAGCTACCATGAGTCCTACTATCCCAAGTAGGTAGACCCAGGCTGGGAGGTTTGCTCCAGCTCAGTCCAAAATGCAGTATAGACATACCTAAAGAGTCCCTGAGGAAGAGTAGACTCACTGCTAGTGCACCCCCTTATGACTGGACACAGTTTAGCAGGCTCCCTTTGTCTAGCACTCCTTACTAATGGCCCTTCCTCTAGTGACTTGGCCCTCTGGCCAGGTCATGTTTTAATTCCATGCCTTCTGAGGTAAAAAAAATACAACTCAAAGTCAAAAAAGTCTTAATACAAAAGAGGTTTCTGCTCCCTTTGGGGCTATCCCTTGGCCCAAAGTTTAATCTCAGTCTTCAGCCTAAATAGTCCTTACATCAGGCTTGGACCTTTCCTTGGGCCTGGGTGGGGAACACTGTCCCACTCTCTGCTCTAGGTTCTGGCCCAGGGACTCTGTATTGAGGAGCTAGGGTGGCTCCTTCAAACACACTGCTCTTTTCCTGGGCCACTTTCTACCCTGAGCCTCTTGTGCTGCTTCCTTGAAGCTTCTGCTTAACACAGCCTCTCTTCTGGTTTCTCCCTCGGTCCTCTCAGCTCCTCCTTCCTCTCCAGGAATGTTGACCCGTCAGGACTGCCTCTCGGTGCCTTTCTAGGGCCCAACACAGGGAATAATTCCACCCCTGTAGCCTTCTTCAGTCTGCCTTCCTCAGACCCTTCCCAGACAAAGGGAACTGCCTACCTCCTCTTTCCTGGGTTTCGCTATTTAGGGTTCGTCTGCAGCTTTCACTGCCTTCTTTTATTAAGTTGACCCATCTCCTGCTCAACTGGGTCTAACAACAAATTGAGCTTGATGCACCCTCCAGATGCAGCAAAGTGAGCTAATTGAGCTCTCAGGGTATGTCTACACTACGGGATTATACCGATTTTACAGAAACCGGTTTTTTAAAACAGATTGTATAAAGTCGAGTGCAAGCGGCCACACTAAAACACATTAATTCAGCGGTGTGCGTCCATGTACTGAGGCTGGTGTCGATTTCCAGAGCGTTGCACTGTGGGTAGCTATCCTATAGCTATCCCGTAGTTCCCGCAGTCTCCCCCACCCTTGGAATTCTGGGTTGAGATCCCAGTGCCTGATGGAATGGGGGCAAGAACACTTGTCACAGGTGGTCTGGGTATGCCTCAGCCCTCCCTCCGTGAACGCAGCCGACAACCGTTTTGTGCCTTTTTTCCTGGGTGAACATGTGCAATGCCATAGCAGCAGCAAGCTGGACCCTGCTGAGCTCAAGACAGCAATCATGGACTTTTAAACACCTCGCGCCTTCTCGTGAGTCCTTCTGAACAGGACCTGCAAAAACCAACAAGAGGCGGGGTATGGCCGTGTGGCCGACGAGAAGGTGATTGAGGAATGGACACAGATTCTTGCTTCAACCGATGGCCCCTGCGCTTTGGAGATCCTGCTGGTACGGGGCAGGTTCTAGCTATTGACTAGCAATTTGGGCGCAGGAACAAGCACAGACTGGTTTGGGGGGGGGGAAACCGGGCCCCATAAAAGGGGTTTTTTTTTTGCCCAGGGGTTTTGGGGGACGAATTTTTCCGCCACGGGTGGGCTGCGAAACTTTCACAATTGCGTAAGGGCCTTTCATGAACTTTTGACTTCTGCTTTTCCCCCTGCCCTGAAATGCGCAGAATACACAGATGAGAGCAGCCCTCTCACAGTGAGAAGCGAGATGGCAACAGCTCTGGGAAACTTGCAACGCCGACAGACTAGCGGTCGTCGGAGAATCAATTTGGAATGGGGAGAAATCTACTGTGGGGTACTGCTGTCATGCAATCATTAAGGCTGCTGTCTAATGAAGGTTGTAGTGGGGAGAATGTGCAGGCATTAGTGGAATGACTTTTGTGCAATGGGATTCCCTACCTTATGTGAGGCGATAGATGGACCCATATCCTATCTTTGGCACCAGAGCACCTACACTAACGTTGCAAGGGGTACTTGTCAGTGGTTCGCTGCAGCACTGGTCGATCACAAGGATGTTCACCAACATCACTGTGGGATGGCCAGGACGGGTTCATGACGCCTTGCGTTTCGGAACACTACTCTTTAAACGCTGCAGCAAGGGAATTTGCTCACAGACCAGAGAAAATACAGTTGGGATGATTGAAATGCCTATAGTCTATACCTGAGATAGAGACCTACCCCTGATCGCCATGGTATGAGGCCAATAACACAGGCACCCTGCGACACGTAGTCAGGAGATTGTCAACTTAACGAGTGAGCCAAGTGCAGGAAGTGGGTGGGTAGAATGTGCATTTGGCTGTTTAAAGAGCGCGATGGCGCCACATATACTGACGTCGTTCAGACCGCAGCCAAAACCATGTCCCCTTTGTTTTGCTGCTTGCTGTTGTGCTCCAATCTCTGCTGACGAGTAATGGGGAGACCTTTATGAGCGGGGGTGGGAGATGAGGCAAATCACTGCCGCTGATTACTGCGCAGCCGCGACACCAGGGTGAATTAGAGAGGCACATCACGAAAGGGTGCACATACGCGAGAGCATTTTGAACGAGTTCACTCACTCCAGGGCTCGGCTTGACTCTGTGATTTGTTTCTCCCTTGTGAACCCCCCCTTGAATTGACTCATTTCCTGTAAGCACCTACCCGTCCCTCTCGATTACAGCTTGCTTAGGAATAGAGTCACTGTCCCCTTAATTAAATTCCTGAATTTCAACCAGGTTACCATGGACGATATCACTCTCCTGAGGATAACACAGAGAGATAAAGAAAGGATGTTGCTTGAAAGCCAACAAACACCGTGTTACTGAAATGTCGGGTCTGCCTAGCTGACAGCCAATGACAGCCAGACAGGGATAAGGAAAAGTTGCTTTGTACTCTTCCTCTCAAAGTTAGATGGACCTGGGGGTCATTGGAGGAACAAACATAAGTGGTAAAATCATTTGAATAGGTGACAGAAGAACCCCCTGGTCGGCATCATTCCTCACTGTCGTTAACGTCTTTTCTCTCCACAGTTATCAGGTGTTGCGGTGGGTCTGGGCGGCGGGGCTGCCGCCCAGTAGTTCGGTATGGGCATTCCCTCTTCCAATGACCAAGCTGCTTACAATAGTTACACATATCTTTGGTGTGTCCTGGGCCCCCCGCCCCCGTCCGTTTTAGGTTGCCTCTTGGGGGGTCCCCTCCACCCTCCTTGTTTTTCATTCCCAGCATTTACAAGAGCTGCCAGCATTTTCACCTGCTTTATCTCTTGTACCTTCTCTCTTGTGTTGTATACACGGGTGGCAATGCTCACCAGTTCCTCCAGGGATTTCCCTTCAGCACCCTTAAGTCTCTGTAACCGCTTTTTGATATCCGGGGCTGACTGAGAAATAAAGATAAGCTGGACCGTGGACTGTGCGTCCGCGGTCTTGGGGTCTAGGTTAGTATAGGTACAAAATGCTTTACAAAGTCTCTCATAAAAATTGGAAGGGCGCTCCTCTTTCCCTTGCACAATATTATGAACGTTTGACCAATCCAAAGTTCTCTCGCCTGCCTATTTGATACCTATTAAAATGCAGTCCTGGAATCTCTTTAGATTCACTTGGTGGGCCGGATCATTCGGGTTCCATTGGGCCGGATTAGCAAGGGATATAAGGTCACGGGAATGACCGCCGGCTTCTGCAGCAGCCCAGGCCCTCCAAAGGACCCGCTCCTTCTCCTCTGTGTGTAACAAACAATCCAAAAGTTGGCTCACATCTTGCCAATCGGGATTAGGAGACTGGAAAGTGGTACAGAATCGCCTATGGATGACATCTGGGTCGTCCCTGAGGCGTGGCATAGTGGTTTGCCCAACTCATAAGGTCCGCTGTGGTAAACGGAACATGAACGTGATGGTCCACAACATTCCCTTCTGTTGTTGGAACTGGGATGACCCGGAGGGGTGCTTGAATTAAATTGCCCATGGGTTTCTTCCCATAAACTGACCCCAATCTAGTGTAGGATGGACTACCAAGAGGCTAAAAGACTCTGACCCACTACTTGTCATTCCGCCAGTAGCCAGTTCGTCTACTCGAGCTGTAGTGTCCTCAATTTTCCCAGGCAGGGGTTTCTGTTGTAGGGCTGCTATCTCTGAACCTACGGCTGCAGAGGAAGGCATCGAGCCCGTCCCACTTGGTAGTGCTGCTGCTAACAGTGGCCGAGGTCGAGGACAGTATATGCAGGGGGGGTTCTTCCCAAAAATCAGCCTCTTTTGGGGCAGAAGGTTTTGGGTATAGAGGGGCTTGAATCTGTATTTTCTTTAAGCAACGATGAGCTTCATCGTCCCACAAGAACCAATAATCCATTTGTCCCGGTACCTGGTTTTCCAGCACCAGGCGCAGAGGAGTTAAGTGAGTTGGAATATCAAAAGACCCGAACTCGGGCCAATCAGTACCCAAGGCTGGCCAATCCTGGGTACAAAGCTGCAATAAATGCCTCTTCGACATTTCTTTCTGAACACTGGGTAAAGGCCATTTATTTAACATGTAATCCAAAGGGCTATCCTTAGAGGGTTTCTGCTTAGACCCACCCATACCCTTTTCTGGCACTCAAATAGAGAATTAAACAGAAAGAAGGAGGGCATAATGGTCAAATCCAAGCCAGCAATCTCTGCTTACACTGACTGCTACAGGGGACGGAACAGAAGGATCTTAACACGACCTCAGGGCTTCCTCACACTCTATGGCTTCCACCCTGAGAAATTATGAACAAGAAGCTCAGTTCCACCCACACACCTTACACCCAAAGGTATAAGACAGAAATACAGTAACCAAGTAACCAGAATATAACCAGAACCCAGGAAGTGTTTCCTTATCCTATTCGGGCTCATCTTATCGGAGCACGAACCCCAGGAGCCGCGGTGAAGTGAGGAAGAGGGGCTAAACACCTCGGTGGTGCCGCTCCTAATTCGCCGCAGCCCTCCGGAGTCTGATGTCCAAGCTAGGAGGGTCCCATCTGGGTCACCAGAAACTGTTACTGAAATGTCAGGTCCGCCTAGCTGAGAGCCAGCGACAGCCAGGCAGGGATAAGGAAAGGTTGCTTTATTCTGCAGAAGAAAGGAGAGCTTTGTGCCTTGGTACAAAAAACTCTACTCCATACAAAAACCAAGAATCTTTTATACACACTCACACATAGCCTTCGGTCGTGTTAGCATTTGACTGGTGGTTAGCAAACCCTGCACTTCTGCAATCTGCTCAGCAAAAACCAGCTTAGGACCAGCTTCAACTGCCTCAAGACTGATAAGGAAAGACAGTTCAAAAGTTCAGGCTACTGTGTCCGTGAGGTGTCCAATTTCTCCTAATGGTTGCCAGCTATTATAAGGCTACTAGCTGTTAGGAGGATGCTAATTGTCACAACCGGGACCATACACAGCTAGGCTTTGTCATGTAAGATACCAGCATTACTTGCTACATGCATGGCGTGGTCAAGTGCCTACCATCGGAGGACGGAATAAGGGCCCTGCCCAGACCTTCTGCAAAGGCTTTGGAGTACCTCCAGGAGAGCTTCATGGAGATGTCCCTGAAGGATTTCCGCTCCATCCCCAGATATGTAACAGACTTTTCAGTAAGTTACTGGCCGCGAGTATCCAAGTACTCAGGGCAGATTAATCATTTAAAAACACTGCTTTTAAACCACGTTTTATATTACAAAGTACACTACCAAGAGGTCCCTCCATGGCTTCATGTGTGGGATACATGGTCCCTTCCCAGGGCTTCATTGTGGTTGGGAGGGCTGGAGGATAATTCCGTCAGGGTGAGAAAAAGCCCCTGGCTGTTGGGGAAACTGAGTGCTGTGTGCCTCTCTACAACTCGTCCTCCTTTTCCTCCATCTCATCGTCCCCATCCGCAGAATCCTCAGTCATGGCTGAGATATCACCCCACCTTGAATCCAAGACAGGGGTGGGTAGTGGTGGCGGACCCCTAGAATTGCATGAGCTCAGCGTAGAGCGGCAGTTTTAGACCTGCTCTGGACTTCCGTTTGATTCTTTGGTTTTCTGGTAGGCGGTCTGAGCTCCTAACTTTCACATGGCACTATACTGAGTCCCTGGTGTGCCTCTCTGCATCAATAGCCTTGGAAATTTTTTCAATGTTTTTTCATTTTGTCTTTGTGAACGGGTATTCTGTTAGCACAGAATCCTCTCCCCTATAAGCGATCAGATTCAGTACCTCCCATGCGGTCCATGCTGGAGCTCTTTTTCGATTCTCAGGAGACTGCATTGTTACCTGTGCTGATGAGCTCTGCGTGGTCACCTGTGCTGGTGAGCTCTCCACGCTGGCCAAACAGGAAATGAAGTTCAAAAGTTTGCGGAGCTTTTCCTGTCTACCTGGCCAGTTTATCCGAGTTCAGATGGCTTTCCAGAGCGGTCACAATGGTGCACTGTGAGATACAGCCCAGAGGCCAATACCATCTAATTGCAGCCATACTAACCCTAATCCGACATGGCAATACCGATTTCAGCACTACTCTCCTCATTGGGGAGGAGTACAGAAATCGGTTTTAAGAGCCCTTTATATTGATATAAAGGGCTTCGTTGTGTGGACGCGTGCAGGGTTAAATCGGTTTAACTCTGCTAAATTCGGTATAAACGCGTAGTATAGACCAGGCTTCAGACTCCTTTGTTCACCTGTGTGGGGTAAACAACTAGGGTCGCCAATTTTGGTTGGAGGTATTCCTGGAGATTTTCATCACATGTCATAATCTTGAATTCAAGATTAATCTTTAATTCCTGGAGACACTAGGCCAATCCTGGAGGGTTGGCAACCCTATAGACAACCCATCACAGTCCCTTCAAACTCCCACACACCATCAGTTGTGGACTGTATTCTTGGAGAGGAGAATGGAGGCTCATCTCCACATCCAGTGCTTTCCCAATACTTCCCAAAAACTCATCTGAACCACTATCCTCTGGAAATTGGCTAACAACATCCATGAGATCAGCCTTTTTTTAATTTTGAAGTCTCCTGTGTGTCCTGCTTTCAGCTATAGTAGAAATTCTGCAAGAATAGAGCTTTTTTTCATAATATTTTATCATTTATCGTTTCAAACAAAAATCCCAAAGTGCAGAATTATAGCAAACAAACAAAGGGAGACTGGATGGCTTATCAGGTTGGTGCCTGCATGTGAACCCTTTCATTCCTTGGTTGCTGGTTCAAATTTAGTTCCACTCACTGTTGTGTTCCATGTTACAAATGAGTTCCTTAAATTAAAGAACTAAGACTGGATACCAAGGTACATAAACTATGACATTTTATATCACTTATTAAACTCTCAAAATCTGGCCTCAGCATGCTCTAGATTCATTGAACAAAATGGATGTAATATCTCCTGTGGTTATTTGAAAGGCCTGCTGAGGAATCTGAAGTAAATATCCCCAAAATGGTAGTTAGTTGTAACTAAAAGCTGTTAACATCTGACAGCTATTGGTTGGTTGGTCTGTGGCATGAGAAATGAGTTGGTCAATTCAGGCCAGCTCTCAGTGGTCAGGTATAAACACCACAAAACATGTGATCACAGCTGACACTCAGCAAAGAGGGCACTGAGCTGTGGGGAGAATTGAAGGGTCTACGTAGGACGGTGTGTCCATTGGAGAAGACATGCAGATGGGGAAAGAGAGCTATTATCAGATTAAAGTTACTTTTCAATGTATAATGTAGGTTTAATATTTATTGTAATGCTGGCTAAATGAAGCCAACATAGCAAATAGACACCATTTATTTCATTGTTAAGATGTACACAAGAGATTCAGTCTCCGGCACTTATTTGTTAAATAATATGTCCCTTGTAACCAGATTGAAACCAAGTCTTTGTAGCTTGCAGTCCTGAGTAATGAAATGTGCATGTGACATGAAGAACCTGCAAGGATTTCAAGAATGGAGCAATTACAGAAATATTGTATCCTTCTTTGGCTTCAGTTACTCACCTGATCCTGGAAGAGAGCTCCACTGAAAGCCTGGATGCTTGCAAATGCAAAATGTATTTCATAGAATTCACAAGGAGAGTCTGGGAAGTATTCTGGTATCAGAAGACAATCCAGTAAAAAGCACAAAGTCTACAATAAAGAAAACAGGTCAGAGGCTTTGTTAAAGTCCATGGATTTTTTGAAATGATTATTAATTTAAAATAAATAATAATAATTTCCTGTTCTCTCGCTCCTTTAATTGAGATATCAAAGACGTCTTTACAAATATTAAACATTTACGTCACCATGAGGTAATTGTGATTACTTTATAGATAAATAAACAGAAGCATCTCAGAGGCAAAGAGGTGTGAATATAACTCAGGAATCCTGACACCTAGTCCTTGCACTAACCAGCAGACCACTCTTCCCCCAATAGCTGTTTCAAAAATATAATACGGAAATGCTAATGATTAGGGCCTATGCCACAGCTCATTGAAGTCAAGAGAAGACTTCCACAGTCTTTGGATCAGGACCTATAGGAATGAACTTTTAGTATTTTATTACAAAATTAAAAATAAAATTAGGATTAATAGTTTCCATTCAAAGAAAAAAATACAAACATTTAACATTAAATGAGTGTAAGGGATGTAACTCTACTGTACCTGTCTGGGGTGCCTGAATCAAAAACCTGGATCCAAACACAACATAACTTTGTCGTGTTCAAAAACCTGGCCCAGATTTGAATTTTGCAGCTTGAGCCCATGGCTAGTATATTATTCATAAAGATTTGTTTTTACTTCTCTCCATTCTTTTTCGCAACTAAGCCATTTGATCCAGAAAGTATTTTAAAAAAAAAATCTCACTGACTTGCTCTGAAACTCACTACAGAGTGTAACACCTGGGCTTTCATATAAAAATGTCCATGAAATCATTTTTTTTTTAATTTATAGAGGTTTTGGTCTAATTATCCATATGTCCCAGAAGCCTTCTCTATAGCAATTCCCATTGTTTGCCATGATCATTACTGATCGGGGTAGAACTGACCAACTGCAGGCTTCCTTGCTTCTGAACTGTGCCAGCAAGCCACTTACGACTCCAGCAGATTTTTTTAGTTCAATGAGAATTTAATAATCTGGTTTTGTTTCTTTGAGAATTTCCCTCCCCAAAAAAGGGTCATTGCTCAACATGAAGAACAAATTGCTGCCCTCACAAGAGATGGCAAAAAGTGAACTGTGCTTCTCAGAAGCAGAGAATCATCTGACAAACGGCAGCACCAGATCACAAAAATCACTGGGTTCTTTTCCTTCCCATTAAAATGCAGTACACTCGCATACTGTAATGAGTTCTCATGGATTCTAAAACAAAACAATGGACTTTAATTTGAAAAAGGAATGTTGTAGTTTGTTATAAATGTTCAGTCTCTCCCAAGCATTCCAGCACTTGTACAGATAGATATTTGACACACAGGACATCATTTCTTTAAGTGGTATGATCTTAGAGCCAAATCCTGCCCTGTGATGTGGGGATGTGTTAGGCAAGGAAAAGGGCAGTTAGCAGTAAATGCTGGCTCAGAGCACTACAGCCCTAAAGGGACATGGTCTGTCAGCTAGGGTGCAATTAGGCTTCCTAGCCAGCTAGCCATCATGGCTGCTGTCAGCAATAGGAGGAGGGCACACCGCTCCTTTCCAAAAGAATAACATTCACTGGCCTATTCCACGGGCCCTCCTGTAGTACCCTGCCCTGTGTTGACAGGATAGCTCCAGAAACATGGCCAGAGCCACTCCCCTCCTCTGCTCCCATCTGCTAAGGGCAGGGTCGGATCCTAAATATAAATTTAGTGCTGTTTTCTAACTACTGTCACGTGATTCAAAAAAGCAACATTCATCTTATGTTCTGCAAATGGGATGAGGTTAAGCAGCAAGCATTTTAGCAAAATACTCTGGAGAACTTGGACAGGCTGACAAAATAATATTTTATGTTGGGGGTGTCTATTATTCTGTAATAGTACTGAACAAATGATATTAAAATGTCTAATTAAGAAACTGACGGCTGAAGAGAAACAATGATATTTCACAGAGAGAAAACAACTGAACATGAATGACACTAACCTGTATGCCTTGCTCTGAAGCAACACTAGGTGACAACCTGATATATTTCTTGCTCATTTCTATCTCTGTTAAATCTTCTGACATGGATACTGACTCTTTAAAATATGACTTACAAAGAAAACAGGGAAACTCTCTTCTTAAAGAATTCACAACCTAAGCATGGTTGGTGATGACAGTTGAATATTAGAGGGCTATGGAATGGAAAGACATAGAAATCATAGAAATGTAGGGCTGGAAGAGACCTTGAGAAGTCATCAAGTCCAGCCCACAGAGCTGAGGACCATCCCTGACAGGTGTACGTACATCCCATTCTCAAAAACCTCCAGTGATGGGGATTCCACATGAGCTACAGTAATATGATTGCATGACAGCTTGTGTTAAATCACACTGTGTATAAGTTTTACTGGAGTTTTTCTAGATAAGTAATGCGTTAAGGACAGCCTGTGCTGAAAAGCAGCTCACAGGGGAGTGGTGATGGTGAAGTGATGGAGAAGGATAAGTTAGGTATGGTGTTGTAAAATAAGGAATGAACTCTACCATCACACTGATAGAAAGGCTTTTCTCTTCAACTACCTACTTCTGCTCTACCCTTTTTAGCTAAATCCAGCACACTGAGCCATGTGATGCTGTTTATAATGTGGATTGATGTTTGGTAATTGGGTTGAAAACATCAAAGTATTTCATTTAGGATTGATCTCATAAATCCCAAATCCAAAAATAGGGGCCGGATAACATTTTCATCTTATTTCTTAAGTCTTCATTGGGCTCAGGACAAGCGATACTTCTTCACTATTACTGAGAGGAAATGGCAGTAAAAGGTAGAGCTTTAAATTAGAGAAGCTTATATTGAATGGGTATGTTATAGGAATATGTACTTATACAAACTCAGCACAGGTATTGAGGGAGTCATAATTCAGTTTTGATGCTTAAGTGTCATAGGATATTTGGGCGATATTCATGTCCATGAACATTCATTGTATAGGAGTGCAAAAACGGGCAAATCTGAATTATACTGATATTAGAGAAACAGCCCTGATGTCCAAAAGTAGATCTGGTTAATACTGAGTGATAGGAGAGACCAATCAAAGGCAGGTGGAAAGCCCAAAGAAAGAGAATTTACTAATACAAATGGATAGGACTAACAAGGGACTGCCATAGAAACTCAAAAAGAGATGGAGAAGATGGGACATACTGTAACTTACTGTTGGCTGCAGTTTCACTCTGTAGTGGTTTGCACTTGTGTGTGTGTGTGTGTGTGCGCGCGTAATTACATACTTTGGTATGTAATTAAAACAACATGAAACCTGGTTATCTAACTATTTTAGGGAAAACAGCTATTGTTATTTAGTACTCAGACTATCTGCCAATGCAATGAGACTAATCATCTGGATATTAGTCTGGATATTCTTAGATGGCATGCAGGAGGATTGCCCATGTACTTGCCAGCCTCTGCACTGGAGTTGGGTTGCTGGTGGGGGATAAAGAAGGTTTATTTACACAAGAAAAAATTGCAGCATTAAATAAATGATCACTGAGCTCCAGGGTGTTGCTGAAAGGAAGAAGGAACAGTGACTTCACTGAAGGGGGCTTTTAGGCAGGGGCATGTTAGTCTACTACACATCACACTGCCTGCACGCATAACTGCTTGCTATATCCCAGGCTCAGCTTAGATGTAGCCAATGGAAATTGACCTTTTCCACATTCCAGAGTTAGCGCCTATCATTAGTGACAGCATCACACTCCTCTATTGTTCTCTAAAACATTATAAAATCCATTAAAATAATGCCAAAGATCATATCACAGAACTTGCAAATCCAGACTAAATAAATAATACAAAGAAGAATGAAAATCAGGCCTTCACATACACAGACAAATATCAGGAGTTTTGCACATCCCTAAAACAAGTGATACACATTCTAAAATCCTTGGATAGATAATAGAAAGTCATAATGCAGATGCCCAACAAAGGATGAGAAGGTTGTAAATATATCTACCCTGGAAGTCAGCCAAAACCAGCAATTTCTGTGGATTCATACATGGAACATACCTGAGTGTACGTATGCTGTAGACAGTGCCTCACTCAACAGCATGACTGCAGACCGGCATATGCCATGTGTTTCACGGCACTGTACACTTTGTTTCTTGGAAGCAACATTTTCTGTTTTCCATAAGATATTTTATTATCATTATATTTAACTGCACCTGCTCTGTTAGTGATCAGTCTTTGTGCCTTGACACTTTGAACTGGAGAGGGTGGAGACTAGTTTGTGGCAGAATTAGTTAAGAGCTGTCCATGAGGTGAGGTGAAGGAGGCCATGCACTGGTATCAGCTCTCAGAGTCACTGTGCCTGAAGAAGAAAGAATGTCTCAAGCACTGGGAGAATTAACACACTAGCAACAGACTTTGGTAAGGCACATATTGCACTCCCCCCCAACACCAGCCCAGCGTCAACAATTGGTGCAGGTGAAGAATGGTGCCATCTTCTTTTTGATGCAAGAAATAGCTACAAAATGCTGTACATGAAACCATTGCTTCATCGCAATGAGGTTCTACTACACCAAGTGTGAAATACTCAAATGTTCTTTTAAAAATCGGAACTGATGAAAAACAGCAGAGTGAATATTCTGTTGTTACCTGGACCATGCTGCTTTGGTGTGGAATTGGTGGGATAGTTTTTAAGTTGCACCAGACTTTCTCCAAACAATAAGGAACATATGTGACAAACAGGATGGTCAGATTTGTTCTTTCAGAGCCTGCCTTGCCAGTCTCAATCCAACTAGTTACATTTTTTAAATTGTCAGGAGCAATGAAATGAATAAAAATAATGTTAGCTATCAAGAATTTACACTGATACCATGAATAACTTCTATTGCTGGAAACCCGGCTCTCACATCTTAGGGCAGAACTTGGCCAAGAGGGATTTACTTACTCTCCTCTGGTTTAACATGTTCAACTTCATATATTGTTAGTGAGTTATGTCCGGAAACCACAAAATGTGCCACACTCTTAACTCTCATTGACTTCCCAATGGGATTTGACAATGTTCAGCACTGTTCAGGATTGGGCATGCAATTTGCCACACTGCTTCACTTTGTTGCTAGTTCTTTTATATCAGCATTTCCTACTCAAGAGTCCAGATGGTTTTTGCTTGAGCGATTACCCCTCACACACAACTGCTGGTGAACACCTGGAGGGCTGTAACCTAGTTGAGAACCACTATCTCGACCATCGCAGACAATCTGTAGGAATTTTAATCTAAGCACTGCTCTGGTAGTTGCAGTATTAGTTACGTAGTCCTGCTGAATTAGCAGCTTTCCTGCCACATCAGTGAACTGGATTTTCCAGAATTAAATCCTCAAATAAGACATTAACACAGGTTTAAAAGTCTATTACCATTCAGATTACTTTGAAACCTGCCAATAGCAACCAGTCCACTACAAACCCAAGCAAAAGGTACCAGCAGGATACAATACAATTTTCACATCTTAACTATGACAACTGGTCTCAAATTCAAATAAAAATGGAGCTGCCTGTGGCTCACTTTCAACCAGCTGTAAAACTGGCAGACAATGTCATCAACCAGCAACAACTGTGTGACTTAATACATCTTTTCTGTTGTCTTTGCTATCAACGTATAGCTTTGAGTTGAGCAATATTTGTGACTGCACATTTGCATTACAGATAAAATGTGCTCTCGTTTTATTTACTTGCGGAAAACCTAAGTAGGACAAATCCAGACCTGGTATAAGAAGGTGCAAGTCAATGGAATTGCATTCCCTGGCTCCAGTTATAAGCTTGGCTCAAAGTTCTTATTTCATTAACTTACAGAAATCCAGTTCTAATATTAGCTTACAGTAGAAATCACATGGTGACATAAATAATTCTCTTCTTGTTGATTCCACGCAGAGTCCTCTGGCTGTGAACTATGCCCAACTGTCGTAAATAATCCTAATAAATATCAGAGAAAGTTGTAAATAATAATATGTGGCTACAGTGCATATTTAACCAAACGGACAGTGAAGCATGGCATTATGGTTACAAAGTCAGTATGGGGGTGAATATTCAAGTCAGCATGAAAAAATGTAACCATGCAACTCCTATTAAAGTGTCTGTGTGTATAATTCATGGACAGTGAATCCAAAAATGTTTTACATAATTAAATGATACTGAATAGCAAAAGAGTCATGTATAAATTAGAGAATACACTCACAAAATAGTCTATCATGGTGAATTCAAGCCTATGCCATGTACAGAATATACACAGGTATGTACACATGTTAGAGTATATCTGGGCTGAATGCATCCCTGTATTCACATGATACACAATAGTGTAATAATCTTTGTACAAAATATGTCTTGTGAGGTATTATTTGAAAATTAATAACTCACCAGTCAATAATACCATGATGAAATGTGTGTTGCAACATTGCATATAAAGTTATAAATATAAGGTGAAATTAGGTCTGAAATATGTTTACCAAACAAGTCTTGATAAACCAGTTTCTCAAAGACAAAAGACAAGCCAGCTGTCATGAAAGGTGGTGGTCAATCACCAATGAAGCTGCTATTCTTTTGGCAAGGATGGAGGGCAGGAACAAACAGATCTGCATCTTAGCAAACACAAGCATGAAAGCTCTTTCACTGTGAGACTGCATGACTCCAAACTCACAATGAGGTGTCCCTCAGGAAAATGCATTTCAAAGGGTGACTGAACTTCAAAAGCGAGGGGAAAAACACCCCAAGTTCTCTCCCCCTATTCATCTCTCGGTCTTTTTCACCTAAGAAAACAAAAGAAACAGCCGTTGGACTTTGGGAGCAGATCTTGGCCTCAGAATGTGGTCAGCAATGTTACTGGAAACATGTGGTTTAAGGTGAAGTCCCTTACTAAGTCTAGTTTGTTACGTTTTAGTACTAGTTTATCGTTATTTCTCTTGTAACCATTTCCCACTTTAATGCTTTATACTAGTACGTGTGCAAAACCCATCTTCTTGTATTTAAATAAACTTGTTTTATCCTTTAATCAAAACTAATCTGGTGTTGTGAACTGCGGGGATAACAGACTGTTTTATATTGATTCCCTTAGAGGGGCAGCGGCCCTAAAATATCTGAAGTGACCAGGAGAGGGCTGGGCAGTGCAGTACATGGTGGGGGTGATACGTAGTGTGTATTGGGGTCACCTTGCAAATAACAATCATGGCTGCTAGAAGCTAGTGTTTGCTGACGGGCTGCTGGAGTTGCTGGACTAAAGTTGCTGGACCAGGGCTGTGGCTATACACAGACACTCTGGGTGTGACCTGCATGCTGGCAGGGTATTAGTGAGCAGCCCAGGTGGGAACCACAGCAGCAAAGCATTGTGAGGCACCCCAGGTTGCAGGGCAAGGGTGACACAGCCCCTCACTGGTCCGGATTGCACCCCGGAATGTCATAATACACATACACACACACACACATACACAGGCCCAAATTGTGGCATTTAGTTATTAACCCCAATAGGGGAAGGTGGGAGCCACACTGACCAGTGCAAAGTTTGGGGAGGGATCATGCATCAGGGATCACACTATAGCACCATCTCCTTCCTGTATCAGCTTGAAGGGTGGGGTTGAAGAAGGAATCAAATGGATGGAGAAGATTGTTCTTCTCACCACTCATACACCAGAAGCAGTATGGGAGATATTGTGCATCTCTTTGAGGCATGATCTTGTCAGTACTCTTCTTGATGCACTGCAGCTACACACAATCTAGCCCTTTTGAATCAGAGCATATGGGACCAGATTCTCATCTCAGTTATACTTCTGTAAATCCAGAGTAATTTCACTGGGGTAAATCTGGAAGTAATTTCACTGAAGATTATGTGGCTTTGGGTCTTCTGCCTTTAATCTGTGCGTGGTTTTAAATTTGCAGATATATATCAGTCAATAATTAAAGAATCTTTTGCTAAAAGACTAATCAGTACCTATTATTAATCTGATAACCATATTCACAGACTCCAGCCCAGGTCCTGTTTGTTCACATAGAGGATGCCAGCTCTGGAGACTGTAGCTGGAATTCTGCCTGAAGATGGTTGATAGCAAACATTTAGTTGCTTTGATATTGTTAATGAAGTACATTCATTACTTGCTAGAGTTAAAATCTAAACAGAAAATCACTTTCAGAATTCACTGTCACAATTCCATGCTGTTTTAAAATGAAGGTAGTATTTGCATACATAAGGCTCAAGTAGCATACTTCTTTGCTATATAAACTGCAACTGATACAAGAATATGATGTTACTTGTGACACACTGAAGTGATCTAATAGAGACATTGTAGATGAGGTAATATTTTTTTTTATTGGATCAAGTTCTGCTGGTGTATGCTATGAGCTTTCAAGCTCCCCAGAGCTTTCCTTCAGGTCTCGGGAAGGAAGCAAAGTATCTGAGCTAAATACAAGCTGGGACAGATTGTTAAGCAGAAGAGATAACACACGTTGAAGACAGTTGCTTGAAATGAAATGAGCAACTGGGGGTTAGATTGTTGTACATAAAGGGTTTGAAGTGGGCAATTAAGGGCAGCAGGCAGGGGGATGTGTTACAAATTGTTGTAATAAGCCATAAAACCAGTGTCCTTGTTAAGTTCATGGTTTTTAGTGTCTAGTGGAGTTATGAATTTAAGTTCCCAGGCTCATCTTCGGAAGGTGTTGTGCAGGCTTTCCTTGAGGACAAGTATTGAAAGATCAGATAAAGAATGATCGCTTTGTGAAAAATGCTTGCCCACAAGTGATATGGTGTTTTTGTCTTATTATTCATTCAAGAGTGTAAGGATTGTCTGGTTTCAGCCGCATAGTTGTTAGTGAGGCATTTAGTGCACTGGATGAGGTACACCACATGTTGTGATAAGCATGTGTAGGACTCATGAATCCTGAAAGGCATTGTGGGGGGTATTGATCACTATAGTAGTGGAAATGGCTGAAGGTTTTGCATCTGTTGTTCTGGTGCCACTTTGAGCTCTGGGTAGCTCAAAGGCTTGTGTCTTCCACCAACAGAAGTTGGTCCTATAGAAGGTATTACCTCACCTACCTGGTCTCTTTCATATCCTGGTACAAACACGTCTACATCACCACAAACAACTGTCAGTTTAATGGTAAACATTTTCACCATAGATATTCTGTACTACAAACATTGAAAGAACCGCAAGTGTCTTATTGACTTTTCAGTTCTTCCTCATATCATGGGTCCATGGAAACTGTAACTAGTGGAAGACATTTTCCACTCTTACCAACCCTGTTTTTTTTCCCTTTTCCCCTAACTTGCATAACAAAGCTCTTTGGTCTAACATTTTCTCTGCCAGTCCCAGGCTAGAGAAAAATCCCTTTTTCTCTTAAGTTTGAGGGTAATCAAATGAGCTATTTTTCATTGTTCATCTTAGAACAATGTTCAAAAAATGAAAAAAACATCATTTTTGAACTACATTTTTTCTTCTAATAACAAAAATTACTTAGCTTAAAGACTTCTAACTTGTTTTATACATTGATCCTCAAAAAAAAAAAAATCCTAGTAAATATTCCCACGGTAGTGGTGTAATTCTCATGGAATCTTCAATTTTAAAGTTCTTTTTCCAGGAATATTATGAATCAACATTTGAGGTTTTGCACATCTTGCAAACTCCATGCTTTTCATTACTGGGCCAAATACTGTTTATGCTCATCATATGAGTCATCCTACATCCATAGAAATTACAAAGTCTGCAAGCACTGCACATGATGCTTTAGAGGCTACAAGCACATCCTAACTCATTTTAGGTCTACTGGCTTATCCTGTGGACCTTGTAAACTCTGAGTTTATCATTAAAGATCTGCAGACATTCTTTATGCAAGGTCCACAGGGTCATCCTTAAACTTAAGCATGTGAGTTAATCTTTGCAGGATTGGGTTCTACACTACAGATTTGAATAAACTGTGACTATTCACTAGCTGTTAAATAACTAATTACAATGGAGTTACAAATTATTTAATAATTGAAGCTTTCGGAAGTCTGTTGTAAGACTGAAATATCAAAAGTAATCAAAACTGATGCAATATTATCATTCACTGTAACAATAATGCAGTTGGGGATTTTCATCAGCCTTTAAATAGAAAACAAAAATGCCCCCAAAACATTTAAGACAACTTAGCTGGATGGGAGAATAATCACCACCCAGAAAATCAGGATAACATGTTCTGAATTAACCACAAATTAAACTCACTGAATTATATAGCATTAGATGATGGTTAATTACACTTTAGCTAGTACACTTAACAAAATGAGACATTCTGTAATGGCCAGATGATGGCTGAGGACAGTCAAAATACCACCCCTTGAGCGTCTAGTGTATGTGGACAACAGGAAAGTCTAGTGCAAGTAGAGATCTTGGGTGGGGAAAAGCTATGCTGCTCACGTTTCCTTTTGCAGCAGCTTGCAGGCAGAAGCCAGTCCAAGGGAATTCAGATGGCACCATAGTAACAGGTGCAGTAGTGGTTACCATTGTGTACTTTCCCATAGTGGAAAAAAGAGTAAAAAGTTTCCCAAGGGAAGTTCTGGAAACCCCATTACTTGAGACTTTTAAAATTAGAAAGGACAAAGGACTAGGAGTATAAGGGAGGGAGCAATCCTGCATTGGCAGACAGATGATCTTTTATGGGTCTGTTCCATTTTTAACTTCTGTGATAACATTTGTCTTCAGGCACAATTCCTCCAAGAGCTCCTTGTGGGCGGTGCATCTCTACACATCTCCTACTGCGAGCTCTGGTTTAAAAGTCACAATGGAAACCTTAGAATCTAACAACAAGAGCTATTCTAGGCGCTGGTTAGGAAAATGTGTTTTAAAGGAAGTTTCTACTATTGTGCGAAATTAGGGCAAAAATCTCCTTTCAGATTTGCACAAAGTATCTCAATTCCAACAGTTTGCTCTCCTGCTGCTGTATCCATCATAAAGAAAGATTGCCTCTGTAGTGAACAAAAGGTGATATTTTAATCAATTAAGATTATACAAAAAAATACCAAACAATTCAGCTTTCAGCCCCACCCTCTTCTGAGGTTGAACTACAACCTTTACCCTTTTACTCTACATTTTAGTTCTGTTAAAGTGACAGGCACCTCTCAGAAAACACCAAACATGCATCTAGAGAGAGCAGAATACCCAGTTCGAGATCGACCGTGAATTTGGCTTTTACGGTCTACTTATGTAGACTACTTTTGTACTACATAAGTTTTGTACTTTTGTAGTACTTTTGCATTGTAATAAAAATATATATTTGCACATACACATATATTAATTTCTCCTCAGTAAGTGAATTAAATAAATATGTGAATTCTTGTATGAGACCACTTTCATTGTATAGTCTGTAACACTGATTTAAAGGAAAGGTGTTCTGAAAGACTATTCAAAATAATTCCGTAGAACAGGATTATTAGTAATTTGATACACACAAACGTGTCTGTCATCTATGACCATGTTCAATGATTCAATCCACATAGGGTCAATATCTCATCTAGCACAGTCCATTTGGGGGCATCAGAGCTATGACAAAAAGTTCCCTCACAGTGGATGAAAATAAGCCTTCCAGTTATTGAAGAATGAAATTAAATTCCCATTTACCAAAACCATGCAACCAATGTAAGTCTTAAATTTGGCTAATTTCATTTGAGTATATTCTTGGCAATACCAGCTTCTCATTCCCTTGTTGATGGATAAAGAAACCCAAGAAGTTCATCTGTGGTGACAGCTTTAGGGTTGATATCATTCCAGAATGGGTTCAACTTCATGTTAGAATAGGTCTTTTGCAACGTCTTTAATATCTAAAAGACAGAACGCAGCCACAAGGAAGTTACATTTTTCTTCTCTCTGATTTGGGAGTAACCTCAGCAACTACAGAGCTTGAACGGGACAGTAGCCACCAAAGATGAATATTGTAAGACTGAGCCCATATCCCACACATGAAACAGATTTTAATCATTTTTTCTCTTTTACTAGCATTTGTTTAAGAGGGTTCAGCTGAGTAATTAAAAAGAACAAGAACCTAAGAGAAACCCTTATTGACTTGGATCATCAGCCCTCAGGAAGGTGACTGGGAATGAGGACTCCTGGGATCTATTCCCATCTCTGCCATGAACAATTTGTGTGACCTTGAACAACTCATTTGAGATCTGTGCCTCAGTTTACCCACCTGTAAATTTGAGAAAATAATACTTTCTGACTTCTTAAGGATGTTTTGAGGCTTGATTTTCCCCTCAAATTACTTAATGTAGGATTGAGATATCTGAAGGAAGTGTCTTCTCCTCCAATTCCTGCCATGTCTCTCCAATCCTGCTAATGTCATCCAGGTCCGTAGGTGTCATCAGGATTGGGCCAGGAAAGAGCTGTTCAGTTCAAAGATCCCATTTATGGGTCTCTTTCTCTGAAAAAGTACTATAGAATGTATAAAGGACAATGAGATGTGCCATAAACCAGACATGTAGGCATTATCTGTAGATGTCATCATGGGCTTGGTCTAAGGTTAGTTCATCATTGACGATTTTGTCCACCCTTTTCTTTCCTTTTTCTTTTTTTGGCATAGAAGTGGTCCTGCCTGGCTCATTGGATGCAGCTTTAATTTTAATTGTTGGGTTTGACTATATTAAAAAAACATAAAGCAAATATCTGTAAAGCATTTGCAAACCCTTGGGTGAAAGATGATATAAAAGTGCAAACTATGGTTATCATAAACCTCCCACACAGCAAATGGATATTTCAGTGGGAAAAAAAGTGCTTCTGTTTGGCTGCAGAAAATCCTAAGAAGCAACAATGGCAAAATATGAGATGGAACATACAGTGATCTAACACAGCAAAAAGTGAAAGGACAGGAAAGCAAAAAAACCCCAAAACCTGAAGATCCAATCAAAAATCAATTATAAAATGAGACCTTTCAATATGGGAACATTAGAGATCACTAATATATCCACAAAAGACACAGCATTTCCGTAATACACCAATTTCATTCACGTTAACATGAGTGTGAACTATAGCATGGTTCATAGAATCTGTTGTATTCTGGCCTCATGCTGTTAATGCATCCTAATGAACTTGCTACATACGTCTTACCAAAATATTTCCTTAAAAGCATTCAATTAGCAGGCAGAACAGGTATTTTGGGGAGGCACTTCAATGTGTAGTTTACCTGATTTTACCCTGGTCTACCATTCCCAACTACAAAGCGAGAGGGTCTCACAGCTAGCAGCTCTTTTAACTGTGTGACCTAAAAGTGAACAGTGACAATGAGTGACACACTTGATACACTGGCTGACACATTTTACCAGCATCACTAAATAATTAGGGGACTGTAAGAAACAAACTAATATTCAGGATTTTATTTTCCCCTCCATTCACAAAATTATTCCTGACTGTGTTCTTCAGTGGGGGTAGGATAAAGTATGGGATGGGACACATGAATTCTCTTGCCCAACAGTTAACGTAGTGAACTACCCTAGAGACGTGATCATCCTGAAGAGGTGAACATTTTCAAATGATGGGAAACTTCAGATGTGTTTAACTGTGCCAGGGTTAGCCATCCCTAACTCTGAATCAGTACACAACATACACGCAGTCGCTCATAGTAATAATTGCACAGCTTTTATTATACTCTTTCTCTGCACTTTGCAGGGATGTACATTTCTCACATCATTCTTGATCAACAGCAGAGACTGCCAAAAAGGAATTCAGGTATGTGATAAATTCAAGGAATGAAAGACACAGCAATGAATCTTGCTTTGGCTTTGAGGTAAGACACATCACAACTGTATTTACAGCAAAGTCTTGGGGTCTCAAAATACAATGGAACACATTTATAGTTAGCTTATGTGTAGTAAATCTCCATTTAGACCACAGTAAAGTAGAATGAAAGGTCCAAATTGTTTCAATACTTTTCTGAATATATTTGATTTTCAAAGTTGAGTTTAGAATCACTGTTGACTCTATAGTTAATTTAAGCTATAACTTGCTCTGGATGCCCCTTCTCTTCTTTAAGACGAGCTTTCCTCATTTGGGTATCTAACTGTATTTTAGGAGGCAGGTATTTTATTATGTAGATTTTTTTTTCTGTTGAACACTTTGGTGAGGAAAGGAAGCTATGCAAGCAAAATATCATCATATTGTTATTACAATGTGCTGAATGTAGTTCTAGTTATAGCAAACCACTAAAATTACTGTGGTGCTGTTCTTTTTAACACAAGGTTTCTACCAGAGAGTACATAGGGAAGGAAAGCCATCTTGGTAACTATTTTTGGAATATAAAATAGGAAAATCAGGCACATTTATTTGAAATGAATATAATAGATTTTTTCACAACTGTAAGTTAGAAACAAAACGTTGTCATTTCCATAGCGTACCTCAGTTCCCTGTTCATCTACCACAAAGCTCACTCAGCCTCTCATGGACACTAGTCTCATAGTCCATGCATAACTTCCATACTTGTTCCCAGAGTGTTCATCTGCATTTGTACCAGAACAAAGATTCCCTCTGAAATCATACTGTAAGAACATAGAAACTGACAGACCAGAAACTGATTAACGGTCCACAGACACCCCTTACTGCAGATGCACTTCAAAGATGTCTGTTCCTCAGCCGAATGAAAATCCATTAAACACAAGATGGGTTTATCATAAGCATAAGTCCCAATTCTGAAACTTAGCATCCAAAATGTGGGTGCCTGCATGAACCCTCCAAGCTTAATTACCAGTTTGGATCTGATAGCGCTGCCACCAGCCAGATTCCACTGTCTGGCGCACTCTGGTCTCCCCAAAACCTTCCCTGGGGGACCCCAAGACTCAGATGCCCTGAGTCTACAACAAAGGGAAAAATAACCTCCTGTTCTCTTTATTTCTCCTGGCTTCCCCTCCGGTGGTCTGTACGATAACTATTCTTATTCTTAAATTGCAAAACGAGAGATCAGTTTTTTACTCTCAGTCAGGAGTCTGCAAGAGTAGTTTGCAACTCGCACAAAGAGATTTCTCTCCCTGTTTCCTTCCTCCACCCAATTCCTCGGTGAGTTCAACTAGGAAAAAATCCAACAGGTTTAAAAAGAAGCTTTATATTAAAAAAAGAAAAGAAAAAGACATAAAAATGATCGTATCACAGTGACAAATATACAAGGGTATTGGCTATAAGAAAAATGAAATAAACGCCTTATCCTCAAAAGAAATACAATTTAAACATTCCAGGCAAACTACACACATTAAATACAAAAAACAATAATAAAACTATTGTCTTCTACCTTGTGTATCTTACACTGCGAAACAGAGTAGATTGAAAATCTAAATGGTAGAAGATCCTCTCTAGGCCGAGAAAGGCAAGACAGAAAGAACCACAACCAAAACTTCCTCCCTAGCTTTGACAATCCGGTTTCCTGATTGGTCCTCTGGTCAGGTGTTTGGTTCCCTTTGTTAACCCTTTACAGGTAAAAGAAACATTAACCCTTAGTTATCTGTTTATGACAGGGTTACTCGCCATAACATCATTTAAATCACTCAGAAAACCCTTTTAAGTTAGAAATTACTCCTAAATTTCCAGAACAGCCCAATACAGGTATAAGAGTGATCTCTGAAAACATATAGCTGATATACATTACAGGGAAGAGATCAAGCCCAATAGCCCTTTCATGTGTCATATCAGAGAAAAGGTTTGAGAGACAATGAAGGGACACGCAGTGCAGAAAGAAGAAAGGAAAGCAGTCAAAGGGGCAAAATGTGTCAAAATCCTAATAAGGCCCTAATCCGACTATACATTATTTAGATCTTTATTCCTTCATCACCTGGCAGTGTGGTGCCAGGTCATGGGATACCAGGACAATTCCAAGCTTTGCATGCCCCTATTCTTGATTTCAGTCCAGTTTTCAAGAACTGTATTACAAATGGATGATCAGTTGGTTTAGCCACTCTCAGTAGCACTGGCTGCTGTTCTGCTCTCACTCCAGCCTCAGCTGCCCTCCCTCAGCACCTCTGACACTTCTCCTTTTTGTTACTTTGCATCCCACTGAGCTGCTCAGGTAACCAGTTCCAACTTGTCATCTGCCCTGGATTCACGGCATCTGATATGGAATCATCTGAAATGTTAGCAACACTGTGGTCAACACTGTAAAGGAAATAGCGAAGTTAAGGGGAAAGACACCAGGGGTTGCTTAGCTAGCACTAATTGTTCCTTGTTAAAAGTTATCACACAGCTCTTTCAAAGCAAGCACATTTATTCTTAAACTGAAAGCACTACAGAGAAAACATTAAAAACAATAAAGAAGCCTACACACACGATAATCAGCTTACTAGTGATTACCTCACAGTGCAGATACACCTGGAGCAGTGATACCATGTGTCGTGCCACTGGCTACATAACTCACTGAACTGCCTATAACACAGTCTCTACTATGTATTGTTTTATATTTGATGTAATTCTGAGATTTCTCTAGCTACATAGCTAGATGTCAAAGTGAGACCTAATTTGGCAGAATTATATCATGGAATTGGTAGGACATTTTTATTTATTGATGAGTGGGAATGTGAAATTCTCCTTTTGACGGCTAATCTTTGTGCTATCCTCCCTATGATCCTGCAGAGGAAAACCATATACTCAGACAGATAGGGCACCTTCCTGCAATGTCCTGGACAAACTTGATTGAATTAAGTTTAAGTATTTTAGGAGCTCATTGTACTAAGAATTAAAATGTTTATGTATTATGGAGGGAGTGTATGTAAAGTCTCTGGAGAGAGACATGACTAATGTAAACCCTGGGAAGTATTATGAGCATCAAAGGACTATTTGAAACAATGCATGCCCTCCAGTTATGCAAGAACTCAGTCTTTTGAAGCTTCACCCTTTGTCTGCTGATGATCTGTTACCTGAGAACAAGATCAGAGCCCCAGATAGTATAAAGAAGAGGCTGGCAAGGTGGGCGAGGTAATATCTTTTATTGAACCAACTTCTGGTGGTGAGAGAGACAAGCTTTCGAGCGTACACAGAACTCTCCATCAGTCCGAAAAGACTCTCATATTGAACAGTGTGCTTGTTCCGAGCCAAGGTGGTTATGAACTTGCAACCACAGAAAATCCCTTGATGGGATTGAAGGACTGGTCACCTGTGTAGCCTTCTATTTTATTTAAAGTGAATTTTGTAATGTGGTATTACATCACTGTGGGTTCAGCTCTGACAAGTACAGTTTTAAGCAGGGCTGCCCAGAGGGTTCTAGGGGCCCAGGGCAGGGCCGGATCTTCGGGGCGATTCAGCGGCGGGTCTCACTGCTGAATTGCCACAGAAGAATGAAGCGGCGGCAGTAGCGCAAACTAAGTGCCGCCAATTGCTTTTTTTTTCCCCCGCCGCTTGTGGCGCTTGTACTCACCGGGCGGCACTCCAAGGCTTCGGTAGCACTTCAGCGGCGGGTTCTTCACTCGCTCCGAGGCTTCTGCTGCACTGAAGAACTCACCACCGAAGACCCGGAGAGAGTGAAGGGCTCGCTGCTGAAGTGCTGTCAAAAACTCAGAGCAGCTCGAGGGATCCCTGCAGGGCCCAGGGCCAGGGGCAAATTCCCTTACTTGCTTCCCCTGCCCCAGGCGGCCCTGGTTTTAACCTTAACAGAGTGAAAGTCATCTCTGCTATGTTCTTTAGAGTTAGAGTTTCTAGGAACCCAAAGACCAAAGGTAGTGACCACACATACGTTCACCAGTAAAAAGTCTAGTCTACTTCACAAGTTTTACTAAAGTTACAATTAAAGTTATGATTACCCTATCATATGGAAATTCTATACAGACCTATTCACAAGTTACAAATATAGTTATACTCACAGAGGGATGGTTTCTGCTGGAATCTCTCATAGGGAGCTCAATTTTCCCCTTCTGGGCATCTCTTTTTATAATGTGATTTTGTCTATACCTACATTCTGCACATGTCCATAAAAATTAAATCTTCTTTTCTCTTAGTGGTCTGTGTCCCCGGGAAACTTAAGGGATCCCAATTTTCTATAGGCTGTGTAAGTTCCCTTTGTTCTCATTAGCATTGATGCACAACCTGTAACCTTTGGATAGGACACATGTCCAAAACAGATGAGCCTTTACAGTATTTTTATGATCTAATATTAATCTTCTGGGTAATTTTGCACAATATTACCACTTGGTGTCTCTTTTACCATAATCTTATGGCATTGGGTTATTTCTTAGTCATTGGCGTAAGTCATCGTTTCTTGTCTCCAAGGCCTAAAATAGCTACACTAAAGTCTTGCAGGCCTCAACCTACAGCTTGTCTTACTCATGTCTAATATTTGGTTCCTCTAAATACTGATCAATCTTATACGTTTATAATCCTACAAATTCATTCTAATTAACATACAATGAATATATGTAATATAACATATTGATTAATCATAATGTCACACAATAATATACTAAACTTATTAGCTATGCCTGTCAGAGCCCTTGGAGGAGTTGGGGTGATCACTGCTAAGCTGATTATCATGAGTATAGCCTCATTTATTGTTTTAATGTTTTCTCTGCAGTGTTTTCACCTTAACAATGAATGTGCTTGCTTAGAAAGGGGCTGTGTGGTAGCTTAGACCAATGGGCAATTACTCTGTTTATAGCCTCTGAACAGAAGGTACAGCAGGCCTGCTTGGGCAGTTTACTTGCTGGAGAGTTCACAGTGTATTCAGAGAATCGTGCAGCCTAGAAATACCCTATCAGAAGGAAGTGAGAAGCATGGCTCTCCCCAAGAGAGCGGTGGCTGAGCAGTCAGGAGTCTAGAGTGGGTGCCCTTGGTGGACCACGAGGGGGAAAACAGAAGTACAGTCAGAGGCGTGCACAAGGGGGGGCAAGGGGAGGACCCCCTACCCCCCCCCCCAAATCTCCTGCAGCTTTGGGATGGAGGAAGCAGCAAGGTGGCAGGCTGCCAGCTGAGCTCCTCCTCTCCTCACCCCTATAGCTGCAGGCTGCTGCTTCTTCTTCCCTACAGCTGGAGTCCCAGGGGTTGCCGCTGCCTGCAGCCCCAGACTCACCTCAATGGGGATCAGCAAAACAGGCAGCAGCCCTGGGACTGAGAAGCAGCAGGCTGCAGCTGTAGGGGTGGGCAGAGGAGGAGCTCAGCCAGCAGCCAGCCATCTGCTGCATCCTCCCTTCCCAGGCTGCAGGGACACAGAGAGTGCCGCTACCTCTTCATTGAGGGGTGTCCCCTCTGGAGATGTCCCGAGAAATGGGGTAGGGGGGGTCATGAACCTTTCATTTGTGTGTGTTTAACATGCTCCTTCAAAAGTATTCAAATTTAAATTCCTGCGCATGCCCCTGGATGTAGTTGTCCTGAACGGTAACATATATGTCAAGGCAAACCTTGCTGCACTAGATGTCAATTTCAGTACTTCTGAGGGAAACCCAGAATGATGGTGGGAAAGGTAGGGGAAGAGAACCACGTATCCAATACAAAGCGTGACCAAACAGTTACAATCCAGCTGTCACCACCCAACAGAGCTCAATGTATTCAGCAAGATGGATTCCACCCCACACCACTCCTCAAAGACGGCATTATCCTGACAGACCTCCAGCTTCCATAAATCAACATAGCACCACTGAAGTCAAATACAAAATTCTTCTCCACACAGTTGTCCTTTAGGCCACAACTGAAAGCCCTGAGGGATACAGATTGGATACTTTGGGTTTACTGTTAATTAGAAATACATTGTCAATGTGATCTAGGAGGAGCAGTAGAAAGAGAAATATTTAATCCAATAGCATTAGAAAGATTTCTATTCTCATATATTTATTTGTAATGCTTTCTATGTATGTAAATTCATGTCTGTACCCTCCTCAACCATCCTCCTCCTCAGGATTTTCTCGTAAAGACGACAAATACATATTTAAACTAGAAATTTAACATGACCATTTTGAAATAATAAAGCTCCATAAATTGAAGGGAAACAGACATCTAGTTTTAGGCCCAAAATTTAGCATTCATTAAAAAAACAAAATAATTACAAACCCACTGTGACTAGACAAGTACTTCGTGCATTTTTCTTACTCCAGACATCATACGAATTGTATGAGAAATAAAGGGATACCACCTATAAAATATCATTAGTGGTGTGCCAAATCCTGACAGCTTTCTTTATTTAGGAGTTTGCCTGAGTAAGGATTGAATAAAAATGTATGGACCACAAGGCTTGGCCCCATTATTTGTATGACAAATAGTACAGGCATTTTGCAGTCATGTAAGCAAAGGCAGTCCTTGACCTGAACAGGTGACAGTCTAGACTGAAATTGACCCGTCTAGACTTAATTGCGGGACCTTGAATCACCAAAGAAAAAAAACAGCAGACATTTAAAAGAAAGAATCCTGCTCAATATTGTTCTTATTGTACTTTAGATTAGGTGATCTGGCTACAATTCAGCAAAGTATTTAGTACATGCTTAGTCCTGCTAAAGCCAGGGGGCATAAGCACATGCTTAACGTTAAGCATGAGCTTCAGTTCTTTGCTGAGTAGGGAGCTGAGTGAGGGCTTACATGTCTAATGCCGGTAGTGCTCTGGCAACGCCACGCTAAGATAACATGCAAGGCAGTTGAACAAGTGCATCAGCAGCATATGACAGTGCACCTACGTTCTCAATTATAACCCCATCAATCTGTTTTCATTGTCTAGTCTGAGTGAGGTGCAAAAAAGGAAAGAAACAGCATAAATAGGGACAAATAAATAGTTTTATTCTCTAGTGAGAGCTCATGAGAATGTTCATTTTTAAATGAAATAATAGGATAGTATAGACCAGTCATATTGGTGAAATAAGTGTGTCATCCATGCACAGGGCAGGTGAAACAAGGGTAGGCTAATGAACATTCTGTCACTTGCAAGATCCCAGTCTTCAGCTGTGTCAGTCTCCCTACTAATTTATTCTTGAACCTTGCCAGAGGACAAAGGCCACTTTTACTAAATTTAACTTGCATTTGTCACTTGGATTTCTGTCTAATGGAGGCTACAAAGGGCTTAACGAACAAAATAAAACTTAAGCTAACATGTAATAAAATCCAGGTCAGTAAGGCAGAAGACCAGAGCTGAAATGGACACTAGTGTAATATGTGCCATGCTATTATTGAGCAAATCAATTAAAACTAAAATTAAATTAATTACTATCTAAATCAATAGAACATATCTATTAAAACAAAGAAACAGAAAGCACTGTACTGACTTTGCTTATTGCTGCAGCAAGCAAAGGCATTAGCCAGATGTTGAAACCTCCAGGCATCAAACAACAGTAATCATTATAGCCTTCAATCACCCCATTTAGAATTTACAATAAGCTAAGCAGAAAGCCATTATTTCCACCTTCAGTATAAAGTTTTCCTCGGGCTGCAAACAGAGTTCTGCAATGGACTGATGCACCATCTGTTCCAACTTCAGATCCCTTTTCCATGGAACTTCCAGCAATGGTAACAAGTCGTTGAGAGTTCCAGGAATATAGGGACATCATTAGTTACTATCTTAGGAAGATTAAAATCCCTGAAGGGTCTCAAAACCCCCCAAAAGACTGACACTATAATTAAATGAAATAATAACAAACCATAATATGAGGCATAAAATTAACAAACATTATGAATTAATCATACTTAGACAATTACAATCAATATGGCTAGTTAAACTCAAGCTGCTACCTGTAGTGACATAGACTGGATACTGTATACTCAATGCAGTGCATTTTTCCCAGAATGTAATTACTTAATTTTGTGAATGAGAAAATGATGTGTAAAAGCCAATGCTTTCAGGTCTTACTGTTCTCTTCAGTATCTCCTGTTAGACAAAATGCATGAATGTCTGTTCCATGGTGTGATATTACCTTTAGACTTGTACAGATATTCACTCCACACACACACACACCACTAAGAGAGAGACTGAGGAGACATTGTTCAGATGAAATCCAGATTATGTTTAAACTAGGGTTATGTTCTGTGGCTCTTGAATTTTGGAAACCGTACTCTACATTTGCCTCCAAATGGTGCGAAATTTGTGAGATCAGTGGTTCATGTGATATTTCCATCATATCCAAACTGGATCCTGTCAATGGGCCTCTGAGAATTCCAATATGATATTCTCCCTACCCCTTAAAGGGTAACAGTTCAGGATCCTCTCTGGTGCATATAGCACACTTTGCCCAATGTCATTATAAATTATAAAAACTGTGATACCACAACTTCCTGATAAAGGGCCAAGTCAACCTCTTAAGTTTTTAGATTTATGTTGAACCAACAAGGAATTCCAGGCTAACAATCAATCTTTCAATGCCTCATTCTGAAAGTTCCAATTGTTCAGCTAGCCATCTGGATAATTTCTCTAAAACAGCTTAAATGAAAGATGGGAAAAGCAACAAAACTGAACTTTTTCTTTTGCCTCTTCCCTAAACAGAATCAAAACCAAAATTTACTGAGGTTCAGAACAGGAAACCATTCATGTTACCTGAAGTCTCTATGTTCATCAGAGAGGAGAGGGGTCTGCCTGTCTGCCCTAGATTAGATCATCACACTGGGGCCTGGTCTACACTACGCGTTTATACCGATTTTAGCAGCGTTAAACCCATTTAACGCTGCACCCATCCACACAACGAGGCCCTTTATATCGATATAAAGGGCTCTTTAAACTGGTTTCTGTACTCCTCCCCGACAAGAAGAGTAGTGGCTGAAATTGGTATACCATATCGGATTAGGTTAGGTGTGGCCGCAAATCAATGGTATTGGCCGCTGGGCGGTATCCTCCACAGTGCACCACTGTGACTGCTCTTGGAAAGCATCTGAACTCGGATGCACTGGCCAGGTGAACAGGAAAAGCCCAGTGAACTTTGATTTGCATTTCCTGTATTGCCCAGCTGGAGCTGCTGATCACGGATGTGTGACGATAGCATTACCAATATCCAAAAAAGATCTCACCCAAATGCGACCGATGGGAGGAAATGGCGAGCTGTAGTGGGAAGATACAAAATCTGTCTATCAACGGTAGGCCTCCGTGCAAAGAAATCAGATTAGGCGCAAAATATCTGCTCTCCACATAACCGAGAGCATCTTTGAAAGCAGATAGAAGCAAATCATCAAACATGAGTGGCTAATGATGCAATCCACAGTCACAGCGGTTGGTGCTGCGTGACTTTATCCGTGACTGCGTCAACTATACAGTTGAGCAAAGAGTCACATCACATTATCAGGAGCAGAGCAGTGCACGAAACGTTTCGACAGAGAAAGGTCGGCAATTCTTTGTAACTGCTCAGAGTTGCTGCAGCGACGGGTATAATTTTATGGTCTCTCGGAAAATCTATTAACTGTGAGGTCAGTGATACTTCTCCGAACTATTCTACAAACATGTATTTCTCTTTCTTATTCATGATAAACACTAAGAGAATATTCCAATTCACAAAAGAGAGCAAGAGGCACCATAAAATTTATAAACTATAAATCGCACATACTACAGTACAGGTCTAAGAGACACATAAATCGCTCTCATAAGTGGTCACTTGAATATGGGGGAGAGAGGGCAGAGAGACAACGTAGTGACGATATAGCAGTACTGATGTTTCAAGCGAGTGGTGTAACAATTAGTTTTCATATCACCCGTCTATTCTTGATCTACTATCCGATATGCAAACCTTGGAGCAGAAGGATCAGAGGAAACGCAATCAGAACTTGTCTTGTAAATGAGGATCACATGAAAGAAGGAGAGGGAGCAAAACAGATGAGTGAGGCCAGTAATGTTTTGTCCTTTCGACTGATAAGTGAGAGAGTATGAATTTTCATCCTCTATATTATTTCACCCCACGTTTTCTGGTCGCTGAAGAGAGAGAGAGAGAGCTTGCCTAGGATGATCATGACTGATTGGAGGTTATGCTCTACCTGCTAACTCGCGTGGCGCAGGGTCTAAGCGAATTCAAGAGAAGACCTGGGGGTCAGTAAAGTGTGTCGTTCAGAGGCAATGCACCATGCCAGGTTGGCTGTTGGTCCTCTGGAAAGAGCAAACTACCACATCACTCAAGATACATTTTATCAAATACTCACTTTCTTTTTAACCCCTCTTCTTAACATGTCACAGTGACTGAAAGAATCCCGCTGGCACTGGCAATTAAGAAACAGATTCCGGTAAGAAAGAGCTATAGGCGAATCTCTAGTGTTCTCGTCTCCACTCAAGACATGAAGGGGACCTCGTGCTGTGGACGGCTCTCCTCTGCGAGTACTTGGAGAAACCCACCACCCTCTCAATATGTGACAGTTTCCACATAGGAAGGGTCTCTGAGGCGGAGCCAGGGCACACTCTTGTGGTTATTCATAAACTACATGGGATATTCAGAACATTATACACAGAGGTACTGTTTATGTTTATTTTCACCCAAACAGACACGCACGACAGTCTTGGAACACTTAATAGAATTTGTCTTTGGCGAATCGGAATCACTCCAATACTGATAAGGTACGCATATACCACATAGGTGGAGTGCCAATCAGTGGCAGTCCCTCATCCTCTAGCAGTGACCCACTGTCTGCGATAGTCATTGATTTAAAGAAGAACAGCAATAACTCTCTGGCTACTCCCTCGTCCCCACCAGACTTACTCATATATAAAGCGAATTAGAGCCTCTAAGCATTGCGAGGAAATGACAGCTACCACCTATTCTTCAATACAATGAAATTCTATATAATGAATACAGCAGTAGATTATTACAAGGCCCAGTGTTGCTCTGGTGTATCATACCTAGCAGTTAAGGGACTTCATTTGATCTCAATCAAGACCCTTCTAGATGTACTCGCACGTATTATAACAACCCTAGGGAGCGGAGGATAGTGGCCGTTTTTACGATAAAAATAGAAAGTGCATTTATGAGTGAGCGTTTTTTCCAAAAGATAGCCCTATGTTTCTAACGTTAAGATAACCAGATCATGGCTGAAAGAGTTATTCGCGCCTATTCACGTAACAAGAGCCTTTGCCGTCCATGTTGGTTAGCTTACGTGTTGCAAGTTCGACCTCGAGCAGTATCCTGACAGCAGTCGACGTTCCACCAAGTTAATATCACCCAATGCATAAGAACTTTTTTTCACCATGGCATGCAGCTCATCAATTTCTTTCTAAATTAAGGAATCGATATTTCCTCTTCGCAAGTACACTCCTGATCAGAGAGATATGTGTGTTGTCTACACCAATAGAGATGCTGCCTCTAAGTATGCTAGAGAAGTCGAGCAATTAGAAACTTCACCACAAGCTTGGCGCCATGTCCAATCTTGACTCTGGAGTCTATCGGTGTAGGTTTGATAACTCGCCGTGATTGAACCCTTTGGCGCACACAGTCATGTCTAGGGAACATTCCGAGGGGTCTGAGGGATTGCGGAAGAAGCCTTGGGAGGGAGTTCCAAGATTGGTCCTGAGAAGCCCAGAGCCTAGAAATGTCTGAACGAAGAGACGAGCAACTCAGCCCGCAAGCTCTGAGCGAATGCGTATAAATTTCCCTGAAATTGCATTAACAGGGTGCTTTTTATAGCCTGCGCAAGTGTAAACGACAGACACCGCCGACCATCTAAGTCTGTCGTACATATGCTTCAGTACTCTCACAAGTGGATGCACCGAGATTACGCACAAGTACTGGAGTGAAGGTCTAATAGCATACGTCACTGCGTCACTTAACACTGTCACCCTGCCTCGGCAAGCGCAATGAATGATCTATCGACGTGTACGACGCGCCTGCATGCTCATCCCCTGCAAGTATGTGGCCCTCTTGAAACGGAGTTTGTGTTTTTTTGGTCAGGCGTCGTTAAGCCACGTCTGCGGGAGTCAGAAACGAGTTCTACACTGTTTGACTCTTTTTGCCCCAGATCTCGAGACAATAAGAGTAAAATCAAATATGGACCTAGAGCCGAGAACATACACTTTCGACAATCCAATAGGAGGTGATCTCTCTAGAGCAACAAAGTTTAGACGCGTCATGGCCGGACGCTGATATGTCACGCAAAGAAACGTGAGATTTTAGCATTACAAATGACGAGGCGACCTTCGCGTACTAAGAGCAACTGTCCGTGCATTCCAATTTGACTATGGAATCTCTCAATGCCAACACGGAAGAAGTCACTTTACCAAGAGTGAGAAAGGAATATGTCATGATTCTTAGGGACTTCGAATGGAGCCATTATGAGCAAAGCGTCATCTGTATTTACGAGATCAGACAACTAGGAGTATTCTTATTGCAGCCGCAATAAACATGCTAGTAAATAAACAGCTTATCACGGCTAAATGGTGATTCCAAAGAGGGTCAATCCAGAACTTCGGCAATGGGGGCGGGTGGATGATCTGCAGAACTTATGGATAGCTACGGGATAGCTACCCACAGTGCAACGCTCCAGAAATCGATGCTAGCCTTGGTACATGGACACACACCACCAAATTATTGTGCTTTGTGTGGCCGCGTGCACTCGACTTTATACAATCTGTTTTACAAAACCAGTTTATGTAAAATTGGAATAATCCTGTAGTGTAGACGTACCCTGGAATGAGGAAGGGGGATGCTCTTAAAGATAACCTATGTACTAGAGAATTATAGGATTCACTTCCCACCCACCAAACATTACCTTCCACCAGGATTACAGAACACAACAGGTAGAGGGGAATCAGGAAATGTATGGGTTTTTACTGCTAGTCTAAGTAATCCTATGCAATTATGAACTCTTTGGGATTAGTTTACATGCACTAAAATAAATGTTTATGAGAATATACTTTTAACCAAAAATAGTAAGAAAGTAAGACTCATCTTTGTTTAAACTCTGGGATGCTAGGAGGTCTTTGGATAAATCAGGAAACTGGAAGATATACATAGGTCCAGATATTTTTATGGCAATTTTTCTCTAATTAAAATCGCCACTGAATAATCTCATAATAGCACAATTCCAGAAAAAGTAACCTGATCTTCAGGTCTGCTTCGGCCCTCTTGTTTCAGTTATCCAGCTGCAACTAAGGCAGACCTTATAACTGAGACACCAGTCATAATTATCCTAAAAAATTAGAAACCAAGCTGCATCAAATAAACCCCTGATTTTGCATAGTAAATGAAAATTGAGTAAATAGACTTAAATAACTGTTTAAAATAAGCTGACATTTGTTATTACAAGCATTTTGGCACTTAACATACCAAGAACTATGCAACCAGCCACAAAATACTATGAAGACATACTCAAATCAACAGATGCCGGTTGTTTGTCCAGTGATCAGATACAAATACACCAACACTTTCACTTCTCTTCTTTGGAGCCTATTATTTAGACATTATTTCTCTTTGGGATCTATACACTGATTTATTTTAATTATTCCTAAAATATTACACCTACTCCATTACGTGTAGGCTTGATGAATTCAACTTTTATTACAATTGACAGGTTACATTGATTTTTCAGCTTTTTTATTTTTAATTATTTACATTTTCACAAAATTATGATTTTTAAGCATTTTTTCTAATTTTTATCAATTTAAATTTTCACAATGGCCTGAAATTACAGGTAGACAGACAACAAGAGGGTTGGTCATTCAGTCATTTCATGACAGCTGATGCTAAGATTAAAAAAGTTAAAGCTTGTAATCATCAAAACACAAATTGTCAATCAAAATATATGAACATCAAAATATATGAACTCTAATAAGTTCTCAAGCAGCATCTCTCTCATGTTGCCTATCTGTATATTTCAGTGATTAGAGACAAACAGTTTTTCATCAGGTTGAGTGTGTACTGTAAAATCAAAGTTTTACTGACATTTATCAATACAAAATCTCATCCTTCCATACCTAATTATGTGATTCCACAGAGGACAGAAGCAGTCGGTTTCCTTTCTGGACAATTGTGACCTGAATATATTTGAAAGTTGCACTGTGCTGTCATAGTCAAACCTATTTCTGGGCAACAGGCAATGGCTTTAGAATGTAACTGGAGCTTTCTGGCTGTCAATGAACTCATTCCCATGACTATAACAACCAATAAATGCACATGTCTGTTTCTCTTAACGTAAGGTATAAATTCCATTTAAGAATGGCAGAGGGCACTCCAGCAAGTGCATTTAAAGGTGATCATTAATGCACATTTTGAATGGTTAAAGTCACTCAGCCTTCAGCCTCATGCTTTATAATACAATTGAGGAGTTTTAAACTCACTTTGAAATCCAATGCCTGTCATATTTTATTGCTTAATTAAAATAATGTAATCAAAAACCTCAGAGAACAATTGTTGACTGAAAAGATTATGCTAATCTAACATGTATCTGATATTCACATATTACTCTGAGCAGGATAAGATGACTAATGTGTTAATAAAATGAAACATATCCAACTATCTTGTTAAATGGTATTTTTATCTCAATATTTATATACATTTGTTATGAAAGGGATATAGGCTGTTGAAAGGAAATAAACACTTATGATTAAACTTGTCCAGCTTGGTGCTCTCACTCAACCATTCAACAACTCTACGTGCATTATAAACTCAACCTTGTAAACCCTCCCAGTCCACTTAGCAGGGAAACTAACCTACTCTTCTGTTACTTGGATTTGGTGGAGTAAGGAGGTTGGACACTTTGGGGAGGAAAAAAAGGAAGAAGAGCCCAAAAGGCCAGCCCAAAGCAAGGAATCAGGAAATAATTAATAAATCACACTGCTGATGCCTTACAGCCATAGAGCCAAAGTCAAACCTGCAGTAAACAAGCACAGCTTCAGTGACTTCAGAGGAGACACATCTGAATACACATTTGAATTTGGTCTGTACTCTCTGGGCAAGGAATCCCTCACCAGGATTGCACCAAAAATGGCCTGATAAAGTTTGACACTGTGTCCTATGGAGGTCTGAAATATTTTATATGGCACAGCCAAACTGACCAGATTCTCTCTCTTTGCAGCTACTCCCCACTCCAGCATAACAGTACTATGAAGCCTGGGAGATCCCCTCATGCAAGGAGATAGACATAGCTGACCCTCTGTGCTTCCTCTTATCTCTGTGCTATGTCAGTGGCCAGTATGGTAGAATTTAAATGCACCAAACTTACGACGATTGAGACAGGGTAAAGAAAAAAGGACAGAGATGGAGAAACAGATAGGCTGGTAAAGAGGAGGGGTGCGAGAAGTGGTGCCATGTGTTGCTCCTGGTAAACCTATGTAATTACGCACCCCGCTCTATCTTTCCACTAAAGGATAAGTCTTACGGCAGGTTCCTTTCCACTTTTCTCTGAATGCACTGCAATGAGAGAATCCAGACCTGAGCTCATACAATAGCATACAATAATGATTGTCTGCTTCCTCTCCTACTGCTGCTGGTATTTAAGTACAATGCCGAGAGGACTTCACACACTCCTGGTCCTGGGTATGTGGAAAATCCTCTATAGTCCATTATTAATGGGTAATGCCCTACCCTCCAACTGTTTCAATACACTTCCCTAATGACAGTATTACCAGGAAGTTCAGACTTATCCTCCATCACCCTTTTGGAGAGTAGCTCACAAGTGTGTGTGCAGAGACAGATTTTCTGGCATGCATCCTGGCATCCAGAAATCCCCCTGTCACCAAGTTTATTTCACATATACGTTTGAAGTCTGGAATCACCATTGCATATGGTCTGTCAGATAGGCAGAATGCATTAACACATGAAAGGTGATTATACAGGTCATCGCTGGTTACAAACTACATTACTGATACTGACAAAAATAGCTTCAGTGTTTTGAAGTCCTAAATCTATCAAAAGTACTACCAATGCTTCACTACCCTGCCACCCTCATTAACAAGAATTTCATACTGACAATATGGAGGTTTTTAAATAATCTTTTTACTACAATAATTCAGCTCTTCAAAAAAAATTACATAGCTAAAAATTGTTAATGAAAAAAGACAGAATTAAGTAGCAAAAAGAAAACCAAAAACCAAAACACTCACTAGAAGTTTGTATATCGACATATTCTTCCCTTAGATTAAATGACTACCTCAGAATTTTATAAGCACAAGAGACAAATTTGACACCAAGTCAATTTTCAAAAAGAAAACATATACCCTTCTGTAGAATAATACAAGAGATGAAGAGAGAGAAATCAAACACAGACTGAGTTGGAAACTTCTGTGAGTGAGCATCCCTTGAAACTTTCAGACAAAAAATCCTTAATAATTCTATGAGAATTTATTTTTTTCTCTGTCACCTTAAATAGGCATGCCTGTCTAGATCTAGTAGTTAGAGATGTAATTTATCACTTTAGTCTTTAACAAGAAAAGGTTTCTCCAGGAACAAACAAGAAAGAAAGTACTGTTGGAATAGATTTTCCAGGAGATTTATTAGGCAATTTGAATACCTGAAATAGCTAACAGGGAGGATCGAGCTTATAGAATGAGTTTTAAAACATGAGAATTAAAAATATTTTCTTTCCTTATTTATATTCCAGGAAAGTTAGAATCCTGACATTAGCCCCTGCACAGTTTTCAAAAATCTCTATCTTCTGATGGAGAAGTGCACTACTGTAAATAAGGAATCATGGTCAGGTCTTACTGTTAAATTGATCTGATGCTAGTTCCATTAGGGGGTGGGGTTCCTGTTAGTATGAGCTTTACCTAAATACTGCTATATTGGGCCATTAATTTGCAAAAAGAAAAAAAATCTTAGATTTTATATTTACTGAAAAAGAACTACATTTTTGGGAAGTTCTGCTCTTTCTGCATATCCCAGATTAAGTGTTATGAAGATCCCCGCTACTGTTTTCAGTTCAATGGATTCCCCTAAAACATTAAACCTTAAGAAACAGCTTAATTTAATAGGATGGCACACAATTAAACCTGAAAAATTACCTTGTTTCTGGATGCTTTTTCCCTGGGTGGTTTTAACTTGAGCAGCTACCACAGACAGCACCTCCACAGAAATGTATTCATCAAAGCAACCCCACACTCCAGTCTGGCATAAACCTTTGTAGATATTTGCAAATGGCTAATGAGGGGGAGATGGGGAGAAAAGTATAGGTGGTGAGATCTGGCCCTAGAATACTAAGATAGAACAGAGTAGTATGTTTTAAATACAGGAGGTAGGTTTGGTTCATTTCTTAGCCTAGTTTATTTCATTAAATTGAATGGATATATTTATATGCAGCAAGTGCTAAAGTGATGGCTAAGTCTGTCCCTGACAGCACACTGTACCTTTTGAGAGTGGTACAAAAGGAGCTGTTCCACAGGACATTGTGTATTAGCTGTGAGGCCCTAATAGGTCAGTAGTATATCACCTGCTAACACAATTCAGGTCCTCTGATCTTTTGCAAAAACAGGGCTCTTGACCATTCCTTTTCAGGCACAGTCTCATATTAGAAATGCACCGCCCCATAGAGCTTCTTAGGAGGCATGCAGGGTGCACCAATCAGTATATTTCTTCAGGGGATGCAGCTTAATCCTGCATGCATCCAGCCAGTTGTGCTGCCTGATGCATAGGGAAGACAGGAGGACCATGGTCCTGCTTCCATCTTCTTTCTTTCAGGATGTCTTCTGCCCGAGGGGGTGCACAACATCAGCAATTTCTGCACAGTAGGGACAACAAGAATGGCAATTATACTTACTGGGACATAGGAGTGCAACAAGGAGGGTCCTTGCACCCTCCCCTTGTGCATCAGTTGAACAACACGACATAATCTGGCCCAAAAATAACAAAAGCAAGAACAGGTCCAAATGAACAGATTTTTAATTTTTGCCCGTCAGTGTATTGTCTACCCATATATTCTAGGCATCCTTTTCAAGGTGTCAAACTTACGTCTTTGATACGAGGGTAAACCCATTCTACTGAGAACATGCACTTTAACACAGAAACAGTCTAAAATTGCATTCTTTGACATCTCTGGCTGCCTCAACACATTAGGAGCCGATGCCTGTATCAACACAGCAATCAAGACAGTAAGTGTGTACTGGAGGAGCTGTATTGTATGATTCACATGACACGCTAGCGCACAATCTTTGGGGTTCTCTTCCATTTCGACTCTCTCTTACATATGCCTAGTGCTAAAAGAACTGCACTATCAAAACACTACCCATATTTTTATCTACCACCACGCACTTATGGTTTAAGCCATACGTGCAATTTTATTTAGTTGATTGGCAAATATGCCTATCATTTGGCATTAAGAGAGCAATTTCTTATAGTCTCTGGGAAGGTCATATTATTCTATTTTTGAAGTATTAGTTTAAATCAAGATGGTTAGTAAAATAAGGTAATGTTTATAGCCATGTATCATGGCAGTTCTAATGATGATTTAGATCAAATCCAGTAAAAAAAACAAACAAAAAAAAAAAAACGACACAGTATAGCAATGAATTAGATTCTATAGCAGTACAACTTCTTGCTTACAATAGTACAACATACATAATCTCCTCAGCAATAGTGGCTATAAAAATTAAGGGTATGCCATTAGTCAATCAGACTATTTCTGAATTAATTAATTATGTGAGGGAAGCAAGCAAGGATAAGACTACACCCAAAAACACACTTCTCCTCTCTCTCAACAATCCACTCCACTTAATTCAATCTGAATTCATACTAAAATCAAAGAACTGAAACTGTTTTCATCAGGGTCAATGATGACTGTAGCTCTCACTTTGCTCTCTGAATTTTTCTGGTTTATATAGGGCAGTGCTCTGCATCCTTTAGACTTACTGCAAATGTGTGACTCACCAGCTGGCACACCCCCAGGTGGCTGGGCATGGCATAGCAGGCTCTTCTCCTTTAGCGCCCTTTCTGACAGCACTATCCCAGCCTGGTGTTGATCTGCTTCTTGCATCTTGGCCCCTATAGGCCTGCGCCTCTCAGTGTAAACCAATAGTCCCTTCAGCTTCACACTGGAACATGAGTCTGAACCCAAACTCATTAGTCCTTACCTCTAGTGTCAGACATTTCAATAGCCCTTACCCCGTGAGAGTAAGGTGGGGAAGAGCCCTCAACTTTCCTCAGTAGGTTGGTAGGGGAACTTAGGCCCTTCATCTTCATTGGGTTCCAGTCTAGGGACCCTTGGATAGGCAGTCAAGGTCTGACTACCTAGACCTCTTGCTGCCTCCCTGGGCCACTTCCTACTTCTCCCTTTACCTCAGCCTCTTTCTGGGCTCCCACTATATCAATTCCATTCCTGCTAAGCCCCTGGCATAGGCTCATTGCAGAGCTGGTCAGCACTTTCCGCTAACCAGCTGATTCTACTGAAGGAGAGTTTTCTCCCCTCCCCTTGCAGGACAGTCCCTGACTCAGCAGTTTTCCTGGTCCCTGCAGATCCCTCCACCAGCATGCAGAATCCTGGGTGGATGCACTTTCTGCAGCTCCTGCTCAACTGCCGTGGGCTTCCTATTGCAGGCCTTCCTTCCTTCAGAGAGGCTGTCTGCCAGCAGTCCCACTCAGATCCTTGACCCCAGCCAGGCTTCACCCACGCTCACACTGAGACAGAGAAACATTCACACACACATACAGCAACCAGCTCTTTTTCCTTACTCCTCCCTAACTGAGCCAGTTTCAAGCCTTCTAACTTCTCCCTCCAGGTTTGACACTTAGGTGTAGCAGGGCATGGCTCAATGCACCCACAGGCTTCCATTAACCCCTGCAGGCCCAGGGTGGGGTTCGTATACCCCATCACACTCATGCACAGAAGAATCGTCTTTACCTTATCCTAGTACAATCTTGTGATTGGTCCCACTTGTCTGGCAGATTTTAATATACTGTGTGCAAGAGCCAAATCTTAATTTTCTAGCATTGTCTACATTCCTCAGAAGAACCTCAGAAATCCATTCCATGACTGCCTGCTACATTTGCAGTAACACTAGTTAGGACACAGAGACAGAAGGAATATCAATCCTCGTGCTTTAGGGCATAAACTCTCAGGCTCAGGGCAGGGCAGGGGGGATTCCACAACCACCACCAACTGCCCAATGACATGGCATCCCACCACTGGACAGGTGCTATACTGCATGTGGAGTTTTTAACCTTCCTCTACAGATCTAGGACACTGTGGGAGGGAGAATGCCCCACTAAGGTCTGTTCTTCTTTGGCATTTCCTACCACCTGTTCTTTTGCTGCTGCTTACTATCACTGAGATCCCACTTGTACAAGTCACTTACTGATAACGGATGAGTGATCACCTTTATGCTGACAACATGCAAGACAGGGGCGTTTGTAATTTTTGCCAATTAATTTCTGGAATTCAGTTATCAAATCCTTGTATGTAATATACACATCCTCATTCATCATGAAATGTAACAAGACAAAGTGTCCTTTCCTGGTTTAATTGTACCTTTTACAATCGTTTGAGAGTCTTCACTTGGAACTAGACTGGACAAAGCCTTAAAGAAGGTAAATTATTTAAACATGTTTTAAATACATTTTAACCTTCAATCCGAGGGCCAGACCCTCAGCAGATATAAATGAGCACAGCTCCATTGACTGTCATGCTATGCTGAGCATTTGGCCCTGAGTTTTCACCAACAAAATAAACTCCTTTCTAACCTTTTATCAATGCACTACAGCTCCCAGCAGTCCTGGGGCTTCCAGATGTCACATAAGCACTTCATTTCTCTTCTAAGATCTTTAAATCAAACTTTATTCTCTGCTACAGCTAAAGATTTTCTCTCTTGTGCTCCCTCTTGCCTCTCACTTGCAGTTTCTCATTCTTGCTCCGCCTCTTGGTGTCAAATCCAGAGGTCACGCAGAAGGTGGTAGGAGTCAGAAGGAACCACTAACCCTAATTCGGAGTCCACACTGATATTAGACTCCCTCTTACATAGAGTCTACAGATGTCTAAGTGGGTATAAGTTGGTGTGACTTGCATATGCCAAGGAACTAGAAGTTGCAAGTTAAAGCAGCTTTTCCTCTCTTCTGGCTTCTCAGCACATAAACTACACCACAGTAGACTCCATTACACATCAGTAAAGTGGACTTAAGTCAAGTCAGTCAAATAAAATCTGAGAGTGAGAACCTTGCTAACAGTGAGAGGGTCTAAGTCAGTCTGGGGATGGGGTGGTCTAACTTATATCTCCTGTGCATTTGGCCCAGGTTCTTTAAGTTTTCCTATGCCTCAACTGTCCATAGCTACTGCTGTGGCAGCATACTTGGGGTAGAGCTCCCCAAGCCTAAGGCTTTGGCCAAGTGCCCAAGGAGGACATTTCGCTCAGCACAGTGGGTGGTTTTCTTTTTCTCCATTTATGGCTCACAATCCTCATCCCAAAATAACAGTAATTTGAAAATTATTTTAAATAAAATCAGGATGTATTCAAGCTAGAAAACAAAGATGAAATCAAATGGAAGTTCTGCACAATGCAAAGCACCTACTTGAAGACTACTCATGTGTAGAAAAACCCTTCTATTTACTAGTGATTTAAACAAAACATGGATATCCCACAATGCGTATGTCAGACCCTTCCCTTTTGCTGAGGAACACATGCTCCTGCCTGCTCATGTCAGGGAAAGTGGGCGAAAAGCAGGTGGTACAGAGCCAGCTATGCTGTCTCTATGTCCACCAGAGATTCCTAGTGAATCTCCAGCTGGCTGTTTAAGCCATCTTTCTGTCCCCTCTGTGCCACCAAAAGGGGGATAGAGTAGAGCTGAAGATTTGGCTCCAAGGCTACATTACTGAATATACCCAGGCCTCTTACAAATAAGGCAAAATCAGACTGAGGCCTGGTCTACACTACGCGTTTAAACCGATTTTAGCAGCGTTAAACCAATTTAACGCTGTACTCGTCCACACTACAAGGCCCTTTATATCAATATAAAGGGCTCTTTAAATCCGTTTCTGTACTCCTCCCCGATGAGAGGAATAGTGCTCAAATTGGTATTACCATATCGGATTAGGGTTAGTGTGGCCGCAAATTGACGGTATTGGCCTCCCGGCGGTATCCCACAGCGCACCACTGTGACCACTCTGGACAGCAATCTGAACTCGGATGCTGTGGCCAAGTAAACAGGAAAAGCCCCGCAAAATTTAGATTTTCATTTCCTCTTTGCCCAGCTTGGAGCTCTGATCAGCAGGGGTGGCAAATGCAGTCCCAAATCCAAAAAGAGCTCCAGCATGGACCATATGGGAGATACTGGATCTGATTGCTGTATGGGGAAACAAATCTGTTCTATCAAAGCTCCATTTACAGAAGACGAAATGCCAAAGTGTTTTGAAAAAAAAAATCTTCCAGGCTACCACAGTGCTCATGACAAGCGTAACGGGAAGCCAGGACCTCAAATTGGACGCTCATGGGGGGAGGGGGTTACCTGAGGGACTCCGCTTATCCCAGAGTCCCACAGCAGTCCTCCGAAAAGTATTTTGCATCTTGCTGAAGTCCCAATGCCTGGTAGGTTCTCAACACATTGTCCGCGTGTTCAGGGGAATAGCTCCTCAATTTACTCCTCCACCACCATCACGTGAAAAGAAAGGAAGAGAAATCGTTTGTTGACTTCTTTCAATGTCCACCCTATGTTCTACGAATGCTGCTGGTAGACGTGATGCTGCAGTAGTGAGCGCAGTATCACTTCCTCTCCCCTCCCTAGGTGGCAGTATTGGTGCAGTGGACTGGTAACCGTCCTCTGTTATCATAACTGTGGTTGCTTCTGGCTGGCTTCAGGTGAGTTGCCGGGGTCCTGGGTGAAAATAGGATGGACTTCCCGGTCCCATTCCCAGTAATGCTACAGAATGGCTGGGTAACCGGTCTTTCATCATAGCAACTGGGGGCTTGAGCTCCATCAGCCTCCTCCCTTTCACGTGTAAAGAAAACGATTCTGTCTGCTTGAGACTGTCATAAGCACCGGAGAAGGCTGCGTCCCCCTCATTTTATGGTCTCTAAAAACTCAGTGTTTCTTATTCCTGCATTCTTTCATTACTTCATGATTCAAATGGGGGGGACACTGCCACGGTAGCACCAGGTAAGTGGGGGAGTAGGAAGCGAACAGGTGGAGTTGTTACACGGGGCACCCCCCCGTGATGGCATTTAGCTCATCATTTCTGCGGGAATCTGACACAGAGCACCTGTGCTCTCTGATACACTGGTTCTCTAGTACACTTGCCACATATTCCTAGGCAGGACTGACTCTAATTTTAAAACCATATAAAGGAGGCGATTGACCGTGGAGTTCATTCCCCAGTTTTGCTTTTTGTCCCCCGGCCGATCTCAGCCAGGGCATCCCATGATAGCAGCAGACAGTACCAGATGGACCAGATATAACTGTCATCTCATTGCCAATTTACGCCGGGCAGCAAGATGGTACAGAACGGACCCGTCATACCTCTCTGCTATCATGCAAAAGCAAATGAAATCTGTTGTGAGCGCTGAGTATCACCTCTGTCCACGGCCTTCAGTACACATTTGGTGACTGGTAAAAAAAAAAGGCTGAACGGGCTCCATGGTGCTGTTGCTATGGTGTCTGCCAGGGCATCCAAGTAAAAGGGCGCAAAATGATTGTCTGCTCGGTGCTTCCCGAGGAGAAGGACTGACGACATTTACTAGAACCACCCGCGCATGATTTTTTGCCCCATCAGCCAACTGGCTCTCAACCCAGAATTCTAAGGGGCGGGGAGACTGCGGGAAACTATTGGATAGTATGAATAGCTACCCACAGCTGCAATCACTCCGGAATCGACGCTAGCCTCAGACCATGGACGCAACTGCCAATTAATTGCTTAGGGGGCTAGTGTGCACTCCGACTTATACAAATCTTTTTATTAAAACGTTTATGTAAAATCGAATAATCCGTAGTGTAGAACGTACCACTAGAAACCTTTTTTTCCCAATATTGGGTAAAAGGTTGACAGTTCAAGGCCGTCTGGGGTGGGGCAATAGATTGGGGCAATTTGCCCTGGCCCCACGGGCCCCCATGAGAGTTTTTTCAGGCCCAGAGGAGGGTCCTTCCACTCACTCTGGGCCCGTGAAAACTTCTCGCGGGCTCGGGCCGCCGAGCTTCTTCCCGCCAGTCTTCAGCGGCGGAGTGGTCCTTCCACTCTGGGACTCGCTTGCCAAAGTACCTCGAAACCCGCACGGGGAGTCCTTCGCCCTGAATTTCTCGGGCAGCTTGTGACAGATTTTTGTACTTTTGTTTTTCAGAAAGGGTAATTTACAAGTGCTGTGTTCATAAGTAGATAGGTAAGGGTTAATTTTCTTTTACCTGTAAAGGCGTGAACAAAGGGAACCAAACACCTGACCAGAGGACCAATCAGAGAACTGGATTTTTAAAGTTCAGGGGCGGGAATTGTTACTCTGTGTGTCTTTTGTTTCTCCCGGCTATGGAGGAAACAGCTTTCCTGCTAACTCCAATTTCTTTCTAACATTCTCCTACAAAGTGTGAGTACAAAGGCAACAAGGCAAATAGGCTGTATATGCTTGTGTTGTATTTACATGTGTGTTGTACTTGTGCTGGGACTGGTTAATTGGCTATCTTTTGAATCATACTGTTATTCATAATTCTTATAAGCAAGAGCCTGTATGACATCTTAATGCAGTGGGTATATTTTCTGTATTTTCTTCTTTTTATATAAAGTTCTTTTTAAAACCTGTTGAGGTTTTTTGGTTTCTCTGGTGAGACTACAGAAAGGGGGGTGGAAAATCTCTTTATATTAGCTATTACTAGATGAATGCATCGCCTCAGGGGAGGTGATTTCCCTTCTTTGTTTTGCCTTCAGAGTTAAGTATGCATCGCCCAGGCTCACCCAGGGCGGGAAGCTGGGGACAGATAACGAGGAGACAAGGGGAGGAGCTTGTTTTCCCATTGAGATAGGGGAGACCCAGGGTTCTGGGTCTTGGGGGTCCCCCAGGGAAAGGTTGGTGACCTCGGGGTGACCAGGAGCCCTAAAATCCTGGTTGGTGGCAGCGAGATCAGAGCCAAGCTGGGTATAAGCTTGGGGAGAGTTTTATGTAAGCACTCAGATTTTTGGACGCTAAAGTCCAGATTTGAGACAAGACGTTTACCAGAGCTGGGTTCTTGTGGTTTGCAGGAATACCACCCAGTTTTGTAGCTCATTAATTACTAGTGAGCTGTAAGATTTCTATATGATTTTAATCAATATAGTACCTTTCTGTTGATTTGTTCTGAACAGCTGAAAACATACACCATAACTCCCAGAATATGTCCCAAGTCCTTGGTTCTTTCATTTTTTCCTGTTATAGCAGGATTGAAAAGTGCCCCATTCATGGTTGAGAGAAGAGACAGGGTCAATGTTATATCACATCTGCAGAAACAGAAAATATCAGACACCGTATCTATAAAGCATGTGTAGAAATGACAGTAGAACCTAGCTAATTTGCGCTAGTAACTGAGACACTCTCCAAATGATTGAATGCTGCAAATTGGCAAGTAACAATAATGCAACTTCTATATTAGATCAGACCAGTGGTCCATCCAATTAGTACCTGGTCATCTTTTGGAGCTCCTGGATCAGTACCAGAAGCTCCAAAAGATGATGCAAGAAACATTGTTATAGACCTATCCATGGGAGAAGTTTCTTCCTAGTCTTCCACCAGTTTATGGTTAGTGCAGTAAATGAACATACACAATAGAAAGGAGATTGATGCACCACAATGTACTTTGCTTACGTATTCTGACAATTTTAGGTTCCTATTAAAAGTATAATGCTTCATAATAGAATAGTAACTATAATGCCATACATCTTCTAAAATAATCAATTTTAGTCACATTAGATCTCTCTACTGCACCCTGCTATTAAATCTTTATAAATAAGTGAGGAGAGACAGCTCTTTTTTCCTACTAATCTACACACTGTGTACAAAATGTGTAGATCAGTGAAATTGGATTAGTGAGGTTGTGTTGTAGGAAAAGATATTCAATTGATATATGCATGTGTATTAAATAAATCATGCCTGACAGAGACTACTGGGGCTAGAGGTCTCAGACTTAGAAGTTCTCTTACTCACTCTTTACTGTCAAACACCCTCACTACTGCCTGTCTCAGACTTCCTCTTCCTACTCGAAATGCATATAGTAGAGCCCTGATAGAGCTGAACTCATAGGTCATCTGGTAGCATATATTTCTACATAAATTTAACACTACAGAAAGTTTAATCACCACATCCTGATAGAAAAATGAGCTGAATGTAAGCACAAGCCAATATGAAGCCCTGTGAAAGAATTCCACAGCACAGTATATACTCCGTGGCTAGATATATTTCCATGACTCCATCTATCCTTGCTGCTGTCCCTCTCCAGATCTGCAAAACCATCCTACTTACTCTATGGAGCGATGTCTACCATCATGACTTCTACAATGAGGAAAACAGGAATTATTTTTCTTTCCAAATATAGGTGTCCTTGTAAGAACTTCACCTATTTCCTCACTTTCCTAGGCCATTTCTTTGCTGCGTCTCCTCTTTTTTCCTGTCTCAATTCAGGCAGATTTCTTCATTTCCTACCTCTGATATTGTTCACCAACTTGAAGAAATCACTTCTCCTATTTACCATCCTGTGTTCTTTCATCTCTCGTGCTAGCTGGTTCAGGTGGGTCTTCCGGCTTGCTCTAAACCTTCTTCCAGCTCATTAGTCCTCTACTCCACCCTTGATCTTCATCTCCTTCACCTTTATGATTGCCTTTAGTGTGCTTTCTGATATCTGCGGCTTCCAGAAAACCTTTTCCCTTAGCACTACAGTACTTTTGCTTTCTTCTATGACCATCTCCACATGATCCTCTAACCCTGCAGTACTTTTTGTTATTGCTGTAAACCTGCTCACCTTGTACTTTGCTTGCAGGTCTGCCTCCATCAGCTTCTGAGGGATCAGGCTATTTCCTTTGTCCTTTCCTGATCATGATGCGCTAGCTTTTTTCTTCAGCTCCATGAGGCGTCCTTCTTTGTTTGCTCTTGTACACCCTCCTCTGAGCCATTGATTCCAGAGCTCTACTAAGATATAATTGATCATATTTCTCTGTTCCCACTTAGATTTCACCAAGTGGCCAGCTTTTCCTGTCTTTTCTTATCAGCTGTTTCTATCATGTACAATTATTGTTCTTATATTGTTCTTATATTTTACAAATCGACATATGGAGAATTACAGTATTGGGTTACATTGCCAGGCAATGAACACAATGTACCAGGCATTTCAGAAATAAATTCACCTACCACTGCTTCCTAATTCAAGGTCAACTGAAATTCCTTACAGATTATGAAGAAGGAAAAGGTATTTTATGATAGCAATTCCAAGTTCATGTTACTTTTGTTAATGCTTTGAGAGATCTAACTTCTCTGTAAGAAATGTGAGGTATTATTTCTTTAGATATTTTTATTCCTGGGGGAAAACATTCCTTCTTCGCAAGTTTAGGAGACAGAAATCATCATCGTTATGCCCAGAAAAGGTATAGCATAGGCACCAGCAAAGCAAGATTCCTCATGCTGTCCTGGCAACGTAATTCAAACTAATCTGAAGGATTAGTCTAAGACTAAGAGGATAAATCAGTTTCCCTGTCCATTCAATATTTGACTCTTTTTTTAGACTACAATTAATGGTGACGGGCATTCTGGGGTAGTACATACACACTAGGAACTGAACCCACCAATTAATTTGAAACTGGTGGAACTAATCAGTAAAGACTCTCAGAAGAAATAGCTTCAATTTAATTTTTAACAATAGCACAAAAATTATTGAAATGTTAACTGTCAGGGCTTATGATGTTAACATGATGGAGACCTTAATAATGCCAACATTAATTTCATATGCTTGGGGAGCAATTACCACACAGGTGGGGTGCAAAATAAACTTTATTAAGAAAATGCAAAAAACAGGGAAAATTCAATAGTGAGGGGTATGGGGTTTGTTAAGGCAGACAATTGGGGAGGGGTTTCTTTTAGCAAATAGTATAGGGGGTTTCAATAGTGGGGTACAATACAGTGGGGTACAATACAGTTGGTAACCAATTAACACTGAAGTATAAATGTAACAAGTAGCTAACAATTTCTATATAAAAGGTGTGTCACAGCAGCATATAGCCAACTAACAGTTATGGGAAAATGTGGTAAGTAACCAACTCTAGGTAAAAATGTGTCACAGTGGTATAAATGTAAAATGTGAGGTGTGTTAGAGAGAAAAAGGGTAACCAATGGGGTTTTATGCTAGACTTCAGTAATACAATTGAGGTTTGGGGGTTGGGCAGCCGGGAAAGACAGACTTAACCACAATGTATAACAAGACACAGCAAATCTTATCTATGGATCTAACTTAACCAAGCACTACACAAATTAGCAAGGTAACAGAACACATTGCAAACAAGTATTTTTTAAAACGCTTAACTTACAGACGAGCAACGAATGACAAACAATTCCTCTATAACCTAAAACTTAACCACAGCTATGCAAAATGAAATTTACAACTTATCTAGACGAAGAAACCCTGAGTTGCACCTTAGCAGCAGTGGGCGGGGCGCAAGCTGGCAGTCCAGAAAAGGCAAGCTTAGCAGCAGCAATGGCTTATTTCGCAGCAAAGTGCTGCGGAGTGAAGAGAGGTTTTTAAAAGACAGTCAGACCAAACGTTAGTTTGAGTCTGAGGCGGGAGACAGGCAGCATGCTAAAAAGAATCAAATAAAAAGTATAGAGAGTTCACAGAGGTGAGTCTCCAGCCAAAGGAATCAGCACGAGGTAAAAGCACAAGACATAAGAAGGCAGGTACGGTCAATAATCAGGAGAATCTCTCAGCAGCAATTTCGTCTTTGTGGGGGGTTCAAAAAACGGGGTACACTCAAAATAAAACTGAGAGCAGAGAAAAGGACCCAGAACTCCTGGCGACTCAGACCAGGCAAGCAAGCAAGGAACCTCTGATTTAGTGTAAAAAATTCTGTTTTAAAGGCAAACTCTAGGCAGTTTCGTGCAGATTTTTGATTGGCTTCCCCTGTCAACAGGGAAGAGAGCGGCAGGGAGCCAACTGTACGGTAGCACAAGAGATCATTGTCTGGGCAGGAGTGCCCTGTCAGTAGGTACCAAAAGCACAGAGGCCATGACTCAGCCCAAATCTTAAAAAGCACAATAGGCTGCAGCTCTGGACATTGCCTCTACCCGTCACCAAGCCTAGGTTTGAAACAAGGAAAACAGGACTAACCCTGGAAAACAGCGGCAGTGGCCCACTTACAACAATGGCACCCAATGGCTCTTGGTGAACAACTTTAAGGGGCCCTCCCTTTGAGAAGGGCAGTGGCCCTGCTAAACAACTTAACAGCCAGGGAAGGGGCGGCCACAGGAGGAGAACAAAATGGAGTATGGGGACAGCTGTAAGAAAACAAAATGGAATAGGGGGATAGCTGTAACGGACATGTACCTGACAGCGTTTTCAGAGAGATTTGAAAAAATATACCTAGTGAAGGCACAAACTGATAAATAGCACTCAGTCATAAGCAGCCTAACCCAACACCCACTGAAGTCAGTGCAAGTCTTTCCATTGACTTAGACTGGGTTCTAATTACTTGGCAATAGCATGTCCCTTCTACTAACACTAGCATGATGAAATGGTTTATTAGCAAGGAAAATTATTTTGATTAGAAGCAGAATGAATGAACACCTCAGATCAACAGGAATCGGAGCATCTTATCAGTGTCTCATTGCTTCCTCAGGCCCCAACCACCACTTATTACCCCTACCTGCTCAACAGCTTCCAGCTCTCCCATGCTACATCCTACTATGCCAGAAGGAGAATGAGGAAATCATTATTTTAATGAGTCTATCAAGTGAGCAGCAGAAACTAGGGTACTATCAAGCTCTATATTTCTATAGGTCATAGCTCCATGACCAGACTTGGCTCTGGTTTTGTCTTGGCAAAGTTCATACATGATAACTGAGTTTTGCCACCCCCCAAATGTAATTACATGGGGCAATCTCTAGTTTTAATCAACCACTCATTTCTCTACATGTCTTCATCTACAATCAGTCACTCTAAATAAAAGATATATAGAATGAGGTAGATAAATGTATTCTTTTAACAGGCTCATTTGTATCTAATGTTTGTTGTAATAGTCTTTACTTCAATATATTAACAGTAAGATGATTTTATATGTGACAATTTTGCTCAATTCTTACATAGCACCTCCTGCCCTGATCTCTATCCAAAATTCCAATTAACCAGGAGTTCATATTTTCACACCGCTCGGCAGTTTGAATATGTAAGTCCTTATTCAATGCACTAAAGACCTTAATCACCCCCTTCAAAGCACATGGCTCTATATAAGGCCTCCCATGTCTGAAATACATAAGGATCATCATCATAATAGTGGCAGCTGTGCTTTCTGCAAGCCAGAAAAGTTAGTTCTGAATACAGCAGACACACCTCAGCTACTGTCTACCATCTGCCTAGTTAGTGGGTAGACAACCACAGCAGACCAACACAGCTGCTCCTGACAATGTGAAAAACATCAGTACTTCCTTAAAGGCTTTGGCAATGTGGATAAACAATTTCAGTGAAAAGAATATTTAAAATTGCTTCAAATTTTCCCTGCAACTGCTATTATGCCTCACACCACAACAAAGTGATTATGCTCAGTCAAATGGATTTTGTTCAGCAACTGTAACAATCTTAAGCATTTTTGCAGAATACCAGTTAACAAGGCTAAAAGACCATTGTCCTGGACAAAGAGCTTTCATTATAGAAACACTAAAATAATTACTGAGGTCTTTTATCCTTTCTTTTCTTTTAAGTAAACTGTTTTTTCCACTCTCAAGAGTTACTTTGGGCTACATCTTGCACTCTTTATCTGGCCACACACAAAGCGTTTGAGGTTTCTCAGAAAACCCTACTTTTATTAGTGACCCAAGTCTCAATTATTAAGGCTGAGCACACCATTTTCGATTAATAATTTAACATATGTCACCATTTTTTTGCTCCCCATGTTCTCAAATTGACCAATAGAATCCTTGAACTGAATCATTATTCCTCCAGGAGCGTGCTGGGGGTAGTGTTCTGTGTGTGGTAATGGTGTTAGCGGGAGTGAGGCAGGTCAGCAGTGTTCCACGCTACAGGTTCCTCGCAAGAGTCCTCTGCCTGTGACTGTCGCTCAGAAAGAAGAAGTCATCATGTTGTTGCAGTACAACATAAACAATGAAGTGGGGCAAACTCTGAAGAACAGATTTTGTTTGCTCTTTTTTTTTTTTAAATTAGCCTTATATAAAATTTTAATATCTCAAAGAAATTTAGTACTGCCAGTGGTCCAAGTGTCCCAGACAGCCAGGCCTTACAATATTCAATATCTGATAAGGCACTATTTAATTAAATAGGAATACACAAAGTTGGAATCTCTATAACCTGTGAGGTTCTATGACCCCTTTGTTAAATAAAGTTCCTGGGTTCTCATCTTTAAACACTGTCCATATCTAGCAGTAAGAGGAATAATCACAAACTGAAACTGAGCATCACAAATGTTTACAAGACAGTCTCCCTGGTCCTCATCCCATCTGTGGCATAGTTGTAACAGCCAGGTGAATGCCTGTCCACTGGAAATCTCCAGGGTAAAAATATGAGAGTTGCATAAATTACATAGCCCAGCAAGTGTGATTTGAAATCTAATTTATAGTGATCTCAGGGTTTTGTTTACAGTTGCAAACCTTAAGCATAACTTAGAAGTTGTGGCAGATTTAGACATTTTGCATCCCCTTCTCCCTACACAAACCTGTTGGATACAACTATCCAGAAACAGCCCATGTAGCAATCAGGCTGTTCTGCCAAGAGACTGCTAAACATTTTCTGACTATCCCCTGGCATCATCCACAGGAGAGGACTCTCTTTGTATCCAGATCATAATGTCTTTCATTTGTGGAAGCTATTAAAAAGAGCTATCCCACCTAATGGTCTATCTGTAGAGAATATGGGCTCAGTTCTGCAAGCAGCTGAGTACTGAAGGCCAAAATGCTCAGCACCTTGCAGGATCAAGCCCTGTAATTCCTTTTAGGAGAGGTCCATGAAAAGTCTTGTGGTGAAAAGCACTTTGATGTGGCCACTGTAGGATTCATCTTGTATAAGAAAATCCTTGGGTTGTGCAGACCCACCACACCTCCTGTGACACTCCCCTATCTGAAGTGTCCAGCTGTACCATACTCAGCATTTCACAGAAAAAGTATATTTATTCCCATGAAGACTTTCCACCCCATGGCTCCTTTTGCTCTAGCCCCTGACTAGGGAGGCAAAACTGGGCCAAATTCTGCCCTCACCTACAACAGGTTCAACCCCACTTAGGTCAGGACAAAATTCAGCCTTCTAAATCATACACTCTGAAAAACTGCAGCTTTCTTCAGATTGGCTGATTTTATGTCAGGACTGGAGGCTTATTATTGCAGTTTTATTCTGCTGTTACTGCTCTAGTAAAGTAGCACAAGAAAAGGTTAAGTTAAAAAAAATCATTTACTAGTATAGTGGGCTTTCCCTCCAAGTTCCCACAGGCTTTAGCTCTGATCTAGATGAACAGCCATCTACATCTAGTCTTCTCTTCCTTCATCCCCCCCTTTTGGGGTAGGGGGGCTATTCCAAGAGTAGAAATGGGAAAACACTAAGAATCAACCTGGCCAAAAGTGAAATGGAGTCTGAAAACGTAACACAACTGCTGTATTATCTTCCATACACTTTTAAACTTTCAAGCTTTCTAATAAATGTACGTTTAGATACTAATTGTTAACAGATAGTAATTGAAGCTAGATTAATGAGAACCCTGCTGTCACATTACAGCATACATTTTTAAAGACATCTTTAAACATTTGGACAAAATATCTATATATATTTAAAATGACATTTTTAACTGGTAAATGTAATTATCTAACTGAAGCAAAAAATTAGATAAAATTGATTGAATCAAAATATTCCGTCATTGCCATATATAACCATCCAGAGTACCTTTACAACAAATGAAAGTATTCTTTATTTTATGCTTTTAAAAATGCATTAGGGTAATTGCTGTGCAACAAATTACCTTCTTTTCTCTAAGCGTGGATACAACATCCCTAGAATGTATATCAATTGTGCATATTGTCATGATGCTGTGACCATCACCGGAGTGAGTTCCCTAACAGCATGTTTATAAGGGCATTCAGTTGAGCAATCTGCAAAATAATTATATTTCAATGGAGATATTACACTGTGAGGGGAAAGAAAACCTATTATATGTCAAATGTTAAATGGAACCGTTCTGGTACCAAGACGCATTTATTGGTGTCTTTAATCAAAGCAAATAACTTTTGCAAACTAATAATGGTATTGTTTTCTTACCATTTTAATTTGCTTCTTTAGTAACAAAAATACACTTTGTAGCCAGTGGCCATTACTTCATTTCAAAATGAACACTGGTTTTCAGTTTCATTTGCACTATTACATCACCAGTGTGCCATGTGGTTAAGTTATTAGGTGTTTAACATCTAACATATAGCATATGTACAGTAATATGACTATTTTGGAAATTAATATGAATTATTTTTGTCACAGCCACCATAAAAAAAATTACACGTTTTGCCCTGATTCTCTAACCGTAAGTCTGCTTTGAGCCAGGCGAATGGTGAGAAGCAGGCTGATCTGGTCACTGGAGGATTTGCTTTGTACAAGGGAATCTCAGGGTTGTGTAGACCCACCACACCTCCTGTGACACTCCCCCACATCCCCTTACCTGCTGCTGTAAGAGATGTGGCCTGGGGACAGAGGGTATGGCTCAGATTCCCCAGAAATCCCTGCCTTTTGTAACTCCTGAGGGCTATAGGTAGATGGCATAGACTAGTGCAATCTTCAGTCTGCTCTAATTTATTCCAAGGAATCAGATCAGCACAAGATGTCTATCATCAGGGCATATGTCCTCCTAACTAAGATTGTGAAAGTTTAAACTTAAACCTTGTAAAGCCTTCAGATACTATGGGGGACAGTGTCAAATTACTATTAATAATCTTACTTTCTATACTTTCATATCACTTTCACGCACCTGTTTGTGACTGTAATTTTTCAGAGCAGTTTCAAACTCCCTCTTCAAGAAGCTCAAAGGTAATTCCAACATCAGCAGCTCACTAGATCTGACTGCCCATCAAAGCCACTTGGGCAGGATAATCAAATACCCACTGGTTTCATGGCTTGTCTTCATATGGTGCTACATCTGCTCAATATGCAACAGCAGTTAGAAAAGCTAACAGAATGTTAGGAATCATTAAGAAAGGGATAGAAAATAAGACAGAAAATATCATGCCACTACATAAATCCATGGTATGCCCACACCTTTCATGATTTTGTACACTGTTTCTTCCAAACACCTCAAACAACATTTCTGTTAGGCAGAATGCTGGTTTTCCTTAACATGCTAGAGGTGTGATTTATCATGTTCTAAGCACCTGTCTTCTGGACACCTCTTCATGTCTATTTTCCAGCATAAAACAAGGCGTCCGGCCCAAATAGACACAATGCTCACTTCCATCTGTGACTGGCCAGAAGATTGCATCCAACCCTACTAGACACAGTCCTGGCTATAACTGTCCATTTGTGACTTCTAGGCTTGAAGTTTAGGAATAAATCCACTCACCCTGTAAAACCTCCTGTTGACTTACAAGTCCAGAAACTTACAGTCCTGATATTCAAAACCCACAGTGGAATTAGCCCTAGATAGCTGAGAGATGATTTCTTCCTCTACAATATCCAACAGCAACTACATTCCTCTGGTTTACAATGAAGCTATAGGGGGGCTCATGAATATGAGAGGCAGAATTTTCACAGGAGCTCAAGCTACACCTTGGCAACCCATCCCACAAGGGAGAGGAATGTCCACAGAACTAACCAAAAAATATATTTCTTCAATTTAATTTTCCCTTACCCTTTCTGCACATGTGGGTACATCTCACACACTTTACAATGTATAGTACCAAGTTCAGCTCCTTATAATCCCTACCATTATTAAGAAAATGATTTTGGTGGACTGTATCCATAGGCAACAGCAGTGGATCACTGTTCATATTACTCAACGATTGCATATAATTTGGCCTCACTGAAACAATCTCTGCTCTGAAAAGGTTGAACTCTGGGCTATTATGAAGACTAAATTAACTCTCATCACTCGAGTGAGTGATCCATTCACATCAAGGTCAAAATCACTAGTTGAACAACCTGGGAAAGCTGACACTGTAGCTGACTCACCTACAGTTACTAATGGATAAGGCTGTATTATTTTCTCAGCCAGTGGGGATTTCAATGTAAACATAAAATTAACCATTTGCTGTGAAAAACAAAAACAGTGGGAAAATGTAAAATTCAGCCTTTCCACTTTTTCTTTTAAACTGCACATATTCAGCTAAAAGCCTGAGAGATTTCAATGTGATTGATCTTGCTGAGACAGGTATGAAAGCACAGGAGGCAAATGAGGGTAGGACTTTGGTTGGTTTCCCCTTGGAATCTCTTAAATTGAGCCTGAAGATCAGACAATTGAGAGCACTAGGGGGGAGAGGAAATAGGGAAGAAAGGAAGTTAGCAGGAATCAAGGATCAGCATCTCCCAAAGAAAATAATACCCTTTCATCAGGGAAAGAACAGGGTCAGGTCTACCTTCTTACTTTTAAGTTCTCGTTCTCTTTTCACACCCCGAATTAGGGCTGATTAACAAATGGAAATTTTCATCTCACAGGAAATTCTAATATTTCATCTGATTTCTACCTGAAAGGGGACCAAAAAGCTAGATAGAGGATGCTGGGATGGAGAGATGGATAGATTAAAAAAATTATAAAACAGAAAGTTCCAAAAATTTCAACATCAGAAAAATCAAAACATTTAGTTTCAGATTGACATTAATCTCTGCATCTGCCTGAGCTGCTGCTGTGCTTTATGAGAACTGTAGTTTCAGGTCTCTCGTGCCCCAACTCTTTCTTATGGACCTTGTTCACTGGCTAGCCTACATCTCTGATGATTCACTGTTATGTCTCTCTGGTTGGAACTCCCATGATGTATCACAGCCATTCAACCACAGGGAGAGAGCACAGTGCATTGTGAGAAATATAGTCCAACCAGGAAGGGGGACCCATAGGGGAGAATGGGGAGCAGAAGAAACAACAACCTCCATTAGGCACAGTGGTGGCTTAGGCAGAGATTAATATTGACCCAAAATAAAATGTTTGATTTTCCTGACAGAAATTTCAGCCAAAAAAAAAAAAAATCAATATTTTCCTGCAGAAATTTTTGGTGAAACCCCCTTTGCTGATGGAGAAATGTTTTGTTATTTTTTAGATAGATTAGATAGAATCAGCCCAGCCCCAACTTCTGCTCTCAATACTTTAATCTGCAGCTCAGACTCTTAAATGTTCCAGTTGCTTTGGGATGACTAAACCATTCAAGGCTTGTCCACTTGTGCCGATCAAACTAAGTTGGCTTCCTAAACTAATTTAGTTATTTCAGTGCAAGTCTGCACATCCATGCTCTTATTTAGACATAAGTCTCCATACACCAAAGTAACTGAATCTGTTCTAATTATGTGATAATTAGAAGTAAGTAACCTTTGGCATACTACACGTTTAGTATTATTGTGAAATATAATGCAATAACCTTTGGTTATTTAGCGTGAGGTGCAGCTCAGCCCTCAGAAACAGGGGGAAGGAAAAGCACTCAAGAACACTTTTTTTTACCATGCCCTGTCTAATTAGCAAAGGGCAGGAAGACCAGAAGACACCCCCTTTCTTGTAAATTCTTCCTCACTGCTAAATGGTTTAGTAACCCTCAGGGCAGGTGGCAAACAAGCACCAACTACCCTGGCCAGGCAGATGGAGCCGGTTTATTCACCCTTCCTTCTGCGGTTTCTCCCCCTAAAAGCAGCAGAATGAAGTCTGGATGGAGCCCTTACATCTTCTAAAATAATTTGCTTCACTGCATTACGTGTCACAATAATACTAAGTGAGTAGTACGCCACCCAATTATCTTACCTGCCCTTCTCAGACCCAGGCCTTTGAAAAGTGCACAAACTCCTCTTCTGTACTGTACATTCCCACTGCCATTTGTATTTCCACATTCTCATCAAATTTAAGGTCACCAACAGTGTCAAAAAGCTTCAGCAAACGTCTGGTAATCTGTTGATATGCATTAAAAAATTGCAGCTAGAGTAATTTTCATGTGGACACCAATAGCAGTAGAAGAACAAAATAATGAAGAATGAAAAGTTTGCCTGCGATGGATCAGTTCCTTCAGAAACTTTCCACTAAATCCACTGCAGACACAAAATACAATCTTGGAAAGCTGATCTCTTGCCCTCCAAATAGTCGTCTAAGGATTTCTTACAAAGCATAAGTCATAAACACATGTGCATAAGGCAACGAATATAGGGGCTATATTGTTACTTATTAGTAATAACACCTCAAAAGGGAGGATTGTTATTATGGCCCATAAACTAGTCTAGCAGTCAGGAAGTCTTGATTCTTCTTTGTCTCTGCCACAAACTTTCTGTGTGACCATAATGTTTATAACACATTTTGAGTTCTTCAGATAGACGATATTATAAAATTGCGAAGAATTTTCATTACCTTACAGTTCTATACATCTTCAAAGTACTTCACAAGCAATTAAATAATGAACGAATCCTTTCAACAGACCTGGGAAGTAGGTAATTATTAACTCCATTTTGCAAATGGGGAAACTGAAGTAGAGTGAAGTTAAATGATATGACAAAGCACGCACAAAAGTCAGAATTTAAAATCAGAAATAGGCATTCCTTCCTTCCTGCACTGTGCATGGAGCTCTATGCAAGCCTTGCAAATAATTAAAAAACATGACACATTTTGTGAATGATCTCCAAATTGACCACATTTTTCTCAGGTGGATTTACATGATTTGAAATTATTCACTTATTAACTTTTGCAGAAATTTCTTGCTCTGTACTTTTTTCAGGAGAAGTTCCTTGGCAAATATTCAATATTTTAAATTCAAATATTTTGATTGTATAAAAAGATCAAATGCTATGAGACTGTTCCTTGTTTGGATGAACAACACTTGGAGCTAAAATACTTATGATTTCAAATTCAGCACTTGTTTTCAGAGGAAGGATGGTCCAGTGGTTAGGAACCCTACCTAGGACTTAGGAGACCCAGGTTCAATTTCCTGGTCAGCCACATGCTGTGTGACTTTGGGATAGTCCAGGGATCAGTAACCTTTGGCATATCCCTCAGCTCGCGCTGCTTCCTGCCGCCCCCATTGTCCTGGGATGGCGGACAGTGGGAGCTGCAATCAGCTGAACCTGCAGATGTTGCAGGTAAACAAACCAGCCCAGCCCACCAGGGTGCTTTCCTTGGCGAGCTGTGTGCCAAAGGCTGCTGATCCCTGGATTAGTAACTTAGTCTCTTTGTGTCCCTGTTCAACATGTGTAAAATGAGGATAATAGTATCTCCCTACATCACTGGGCTATTGTGAGGATAAATACATTAAAGATTTTGAGGTGCCCAGATGTTATAGCAATGAGTACCTAAGATAGAGAGATTTTTCTATGAACATTGTGCTATTTGCTTAAAACAATTATTTCAGCAAAAATTCCTTTGAGGTTTTCATCAGCTTACACCAAAGGAGTGCCTGTGCTACAATACTGTTCATATGAAATGTCCATGACACACTAGATCAGATTAATCTCCACAAAAGCCTGTGAAGCATCAGTCTCTAAGGAGTACTTGTGGCACCTTAGAGACTAACAAATTTGCCACAAGTACTCTTCGTTGTTTTTGCTGATACAGACTAACATGGCTACAACTCTAAAACCTGAAACATCAGAGAAGCTCAGTTTGTCATCTATCTTTTCATAAGTGAATTATTATTGTACAGCACTGACTACAGCCATGTTCTCTATAAACATTTCTGTCACTGATTCATCCACAGTATTTTTACTTCATCTTCCACTCTGCGCAGCTGAAGAGCTAACTTGGTGTCTTCATTCATGACATCCCTTGCAAACGAAACATGTAAAACCAAACTAGACATACTCTATTCATTTGCACTTATCAGTATAATAAAAAAAACTAATGATATTTTATTCCCTCAATGTGCCCCAAGGAATTGGTATACAGAATTTTGCAAGGTTCCCATGTTTTGCTCTTGTGGAGCATACGTATCTTGGAGCTTGTCTGCTATGATGTCTACGTAGTATTACTGATAATCTATACAAAATATGAGGAGATTTTCAGAAGTACCTAATGGTTTTAGAATCACAAATCTCATGGAAAGTCATTGGGACTCTTACTCCTAAATTTCTTAACTGCTTTCAAAAATTCCCCCTTAAGGACCACTGTTGAGCTAGCTACTGGTACAAAATAGGGCCCTCAGAATGCGAGAGATTATTTCAAGTAGTAACACAATCTAGTAATTGGGGAAATGATCCCCTTTGCAAATCTTCTTAGCTACCTGTCCATTTGCTCAACATATATTTGTTTCCATGGAGTTTTCATCCAGTCTTTAATACTTGGGTAAAAAATAAGAATAAACAAACAGCACCACAACATACTATTGGCTATAAACATAGACTGCAGCAGCTGAAGATGAAACACAGGGTTTCCAACTCTTCAGCAGATTTCTGTACAAATATGTATAATGAGCAAATGCAACAAAATAGTTTTTTAAAATTTAAAACCTAATCATGCTGAAATATAATTTGAGGATTTATATTCTTGATTCTGTGTGCTAGAATATTCTGTGTGTTATAGAAAGAGAACACTGCCTACATTTCAGAAGAGAATGAACCAAAATTCAATACTAATGAATTTAGGGCCGGTGCAAGGATGGTTCGGGCCCTAAGCGAAACTTCCACCTTGTGCCCTCCCCTCGCCCTGAGGAGTCCCCCACACACCCGTGGCAGTTCCCTCCCTCCATCCTGAGGCGCCCTCCTTGCAGCAACCCCCTAAATGCCTTGAGGCATCCCCTAAATGCTGGCAGCGACCGGGGCAGCTGAAGATCCGGCCACCACGGTCGCTGCCGAAGAAAATGGCGCCCCCCAAATCCTAGCACCCGCGGTCACCTAAATGGTTGCACCAGCCGAGGGCCGGTCCCAGGCACCAGCCCAGCAAGCAGGTGCTTGGGGCAGCCAAGGGGAAGGGGCAGCATTTCAGGCTCTTCGGTGGCAATTCGGCAGCAGGTCCCTCAGTCCCTCTCGGAGCGAAGAACCTGTCACGGAAATGTCGCCGAAGAAGAAAGCGGCACGGTGGAGCTGCCGCCGAGGTACCAAAGATTGCGGCTTTCCCCATCCCCCATTGCTTCGGGAGGCAAAAAGCCTGGAGCCGGCCCTGGATGTAAGCAAGCGTAAGTCCATGGTGGTCAAAAAAGTTATTCCATTCATATTAAGGCTGAATTTGGCCCAATAGCTTTAAAGCTTTAAAAAAAATTAAGGTAAAAGTTTAACACATCTACATAGCTGACGATAAGAGGTTAATACTCATTTCACACTACGCTGTGCCTACTTACTACAGCACGTTCTGTACGATGCTCTTGTATTACCCAGTTTGGAGAAGCCTGAAATAGAGGGATCTAAGGAGAATTATGGATGTTCTCTGAACTCTGATTTCCTTGTTTAAGATTAAACATTAATCTAATTAAACGTAGAGTTTAGGTATTTTCATGGATTTTCTTATTTAACCACACTCTGACAAAAAGGAAAGCTCTTGCTAGAAACATTTAACGGCTTGTCTACATGGGAAAATTGACCAGCATAGCTCTTCCAGAATTAATGTTCCACTATAGCTATTCTGGAATAACTCCCCAGGTGGACACTATTCAAAATTAAAAGTTACTTTATTCCAGCATAATTACTCTACTCTAAAGTGGGGTAATTATTCCAGAATAAAATCCACACCAGGACATTATTCTGGAATAGCTACATTATGTGGAATTATAGTGTAATAGTTTCTCTGGAATAGCTATGCCAGTCAATTTCCCCTTTGTGGACAATGCCATAGAAAATCTACCTATCAATGTGTACCAAAAGGACTTCTTAAGATTCAAACCACACAAGAGAGTATAACAGCTCCTCAGGGTCCATTGCAATCTACAGTATAATGCAAATAAATACTTAGGGACTCAAACAAATGTCTTATTGACATAATAGGCCATAATGGCTCTGAATCTTTATCTGTTTTGTCATGGCCTAGGAATTTTACTTCTTAGCATGCAGATTATTAACACAATAGACCATAACAATTCCAGGCTTAGAGCTGATGCTCTCCATTTTATCAAGGCCTACTTAAGCACTCCTTGTATGGATTCTTGACATGATTGACTATAATGGTTTCTTCAGAAACATTCTTTATCAACATCACAGCTTAGCACTTGCTCAATAAGGGCCACATCCTCTGCTACTGCCAACAGCCTCCAGGAAGCTATGCCAATTTACATGCCAGCTGGGAATCTACTGTTTTTTTGGTTTTATAACAACAACAATCAAGGGTATAGTTATGGCTCATAATGGGCAAGCTGCAAAATGTTTGGAGGCTTGGGTCAGATAAGAACGCACAGCGTCAGATGCTAATCTAAAAATCTTTTGACGGTGTCCTGGTTGCCTCCTCCCAACAGAGCTCAGTCAGTGTGTTCCTATCCAGGATTACTGTCAGGATTTACTGCTGGAAAACCTGGACCAAGTTTTAAGTGAGTCTTAACTGATTTATGATTTTGGGTGAAACCACATGTAAATTGGTGGTTTGCATTTGGAGATCTTCCTGAAAGTTTGAGACTTGGGCTGAATTTTGCTTTGCAATTAAGAAGTAGTTTGAATTCAAAACTCAAAGTAAAAATCAAGAGGTGCAAATCTACACAAACCAAAACCAATGAGTTTTAACAGCTTCGGTATACGAAGGCTGCAATTCTCACTTTCTGCTGTCAAAATAGCAATAGGGTTATGATTATATGTGAATGTTATAGAAAACAATCAAAATTTGAGAACCAAGCTTAAAAAAGATTTGGGCTCAGTTTCAAGCAAGGTCTGAGGTATGAACCAGTTTGGTTTGCCCCCTCCCCAAAAGTCAGGAGGATCTCTTGCTCCCTATGCCTGCAGAATGCAGTTTCATCAGGAGGTGGGAAGCAGGAAAGGGTCTGTTTGACGTTACTCTACAACACCAACTCTACCTTATTACAGAGCAGTGGTGATGGGCACTGGAATCAGTTTTTTCCATTGCTGGACATCCAGGGGATGGTGTATGGCCTTGATTGCTGAAGATGTAAAGCAGGAGAAAAGGAGGTTCCTCGGAATCACTGACAGGGTCTCTCCTAACTGAGGATAAATGTAAAGTTGGGAGCCAGGTCAGTGACCTAGCAGTACACTACAGAGATCTACAGGGCTCTGCTCCGACATTGCCAATCATATATTTCATAGTTCTTGTCCTTCAGAATTGGAGCGCTGCAAAGGTTATTCCTCCTGTGATGTTGGTGAGTTTCAAAGCGTCATCTCCCCTGGCTAGAAGAATGCATGTTACAGGACACGGAGGAAAACAAGAGAGCCTAACAACTTCAACAGATACATTAAGAAAGCCAGTCCCAGTGGGAAACATTATCTGTCCGATTCCATAACAACATGGGTTTGGTTTTTGAACTTCTCTAAGTTCAGAGTGATTACACTGGTTCTCAAGAAATTGTTCAAAATAATTTGCGTCCTTCCTGACACTTTACAGCCCTCAGCACTATTTACATTGGTTCAAAATGGAGAAACTGACATGCCCCAAACTCTAGCAGTGCCTGGGAATACCATTGCAATGATAAAATCACTCACTATCAAGTACCAAAAAGGCTCAAAATCAGCCAGGCAGTATGACACCAAAAGAGCATACAGTACTGTATGAAGCTTTTTCTTCTCAATGCTCTTCATTGCTTATTCATGCAGATGCCGCTAATGCAGACACCACTGCTGCATTTTCATCTGAACTAGGGTTATGGTAATGAACTAGTAGTGCTTATTGTGCAAGGTAAGTTAAACCAAGTTTGAACTCTTCACTCGTAATAGTGTACAGTTCACAGATGGGATCATCCATAATTGCTTCTTAGACTAGTTCAGAATTAAGTCCAAAGGTCCAATATATTTGAATAAAACCTGAACTGCATATTTCCAAGTTCCCTCTTCACCCGTATCACTGTTTTTAGTATCTTGTATTTTTACAGTACTTTACCTTGACCACTTGAAATGGCTAACTTGCCAAACAATATATTGCCTTAGAAAAAATGTTCACTTGCTTAATTGCTTCATGCTGCCTTATACATCTGGTATACAGTATGTCCAGAATCCTCTATATATCCAGTGCTCCATACTTACTAGTTATTCCAATGCCTCCATAATAGTCCCAGTTCCTGTCAACTCAAGGAGTGAGACTACACACTTAGGAATCAAACCTGATTCTTTATGTGCTAATCACACATCCATTAGACTTAATCCTGTCTAGTCTTTTACACCCCAGCCCTGGCTTTTGCCTACTGGGTAACCTGGAGCAAGACATCTATCTCTGTGTCTCCCCCCCCCCTCCGCCCCATCTGTAATATTGGGATAATGACCCCTTTCTTTGTAAACTGGTTTGAAATCTCCAGATGAAAAGTGCCATACAAATGAGCTAAGTATTATTAGCAGTGGTAATATTATCTTCATGGACCAGTTTGCTTGATCAACATTATTGCTCCCACCTGGAAAAATCCAGCAGCTCAATGTTATGTGTGGTCTTACCAGGTCATACACTTTAAGTTGGCGGCACTGTAGCAAGACTGGAGCCTGTTCCAATCAGATTCAATGGAGAGTGTCAGCGTCCCACTCAACAATGCCTCTTGGCTTGATATTGTGAGTGAGGAGCACAAAGCAGATAATCCTAGAGAAAGCAAAACCCTCATATGAAGAGCAGCCTAGCCTCATAGGTGAAAATGGCAGAAGATATGGAACACATTCAGGTACACGTTGCTTCTCTGAACAAGGAATAATACTTTATGTACCAACCCTCATCCCTTTTCACACTCTAAATGTTCCCTAAACTTCCTGTGGAGATCAGTAATGCATAAAGATAATGGAGATGGGAGAGACTGTGAAGACTAAGCCTATGCAATTCACCGATTTTGAAGTATTTTCTAATGCAAATATATAAAGTTTGATCACAGTCAAAATGCTGTGTTACTTTTGCTGGAAAACTATTAAAGTAGCCAAACATTCTATTAGACCATTATTTTATAGTGCCCAGAAGAGTGCTAGGTACTTCAGAGAAAACAGAGTAGAGAGGTCCCTGCCTTCCAATCTAATTGATAAACATGATAGACAAATTAAGCTATAGCATATGCCAGTAAGGAGGAGTAGAAAGAAGGAAACAGATTACGGAAGTGTGAACACACAATTACTCTGTTTAAGCATATTGTATATATGTCTTGGTGGACCAAAGGGTTTCTTTTAATTAGACTAATTTTTGCAGGTAGAGCTGCAGAGGTGAGTTTTTAAGAGCTATTTGAATTAGACAAGACATGTAGGGCAAAAAGTTATTATGGAAACAAGAGTTTAACTGGTTTTGAATACATTCTTGCTCTTTCTATTCATGAAACCAAATCTATTCTTGGTACATTATCCAGGTGGGTAAGTGTTTTAATTTTTGTCTTTCTGTGAAGTACCAGCTGTAGGCTTACTTGCTGGACACAGAACACTGAAGATGGACCATTGGTGTATTCCTAAACAGCAAATCCTGTGTTCCAAAGAGAAGGAGAAATTAGAGGGGCCAAAATGTGTGTCTGCAGGTAGAGAACAGTGCAAAACTTTCAGTTTGCCTGGCCTTGAGTCACAGATGTCAGAGAGCATTATATCTTGAAAGACTATTTATGATGGAAACAACAACTGCTATTTTACGTCAGGAATTATACAAAAAGTTTTTCTTTGGGTTTCATTTATGTTATTTCATTTCTTGGGTTTTACTTACAAAACCAGTTATTTTAGGCTGTAGAATTTGCACATGCACAGCTTTGCATGGGCAATTTTTGCTCACTCTACACAGGTGCATACAAATAAATGTACACAAACTATACATTCATAAAACCCTCACTGTGTGTGCATATGGGGTGCAAACAGGTTTTGGATTCTATCGTCAGTATAGAAATGATCATAGACTATCAGGGTTGGAAGGGACCTCAGGAGGTCATCCAGTCCAACACCCTGCTCAAAGCAGGACCAATCCCCAGAGAGATTTTTGCCCTAAATGGCCCCCTCAAGGATTGAACTCACAACCCTGGGTTTAGCAGGCCAATGCTCAAACCACTGAGCTACCCCTCCTTCCACAGAGCTACTATTGATAGTGTTCAATAACTATGCAAGCACATTTAGACTCGTCTTAACTAAGAAAAAGGTGTGTTCTTAATTCAAGTGAGCTAAGTTTACTATCCTAGAAAAGACAAGGCAAATTGTAGTTTTCACATGAGTTAGCAGGTGGGGCTACGGATTATGGGGGAAGCTTAGTCTTTAACTCAGCCTGCTAACATGTGAAAACCGTAAACTGCCATGTGTCTACTGGGATTTTTACCTCAACTGAGCTAACTTGAGTTAAGAACAGATGTTTTATTTAGTAACGGCACAGCCTTAGAGTCCTTTAAAAAAATTAGCCCTGGAAATTAGTGGGATTGCAGAGGTTATTAATCTCTGCAGAATTCAGCCAGGTGCATGTATCTAGCTTTTTTGAGAAGAGGAGAAGCTGTAACGTGGGTTGTAGCAGGAAGAGCACCAAGCCAGAGAGTTCAGATCTGGATCTGAACTGTCCCATGGTTTGGGGATGTAAAGAGCCCAGGTCTGGTGGGATCCATCTCTAAACCGTTTAGCTATTTTGGGTTAGACGAGGACACCCTGGATTAGGTGTGCACCATTTCACGGGGAGCTCAAGGAAGGATTAGGGCTCATGCCACTCCCCTCCTGCACAGAGAAATTGCACAAGTTGCACAGTCCTTCCAGATGACGCAGCCGACGCCACAGGCTTGCTTCACTGGCGCATGTGTTGGGGGAGAGGGAGCAGGGTTATGACCTACTCTAACCTCTTCTATTTGGGGAAATGTGCACTCCAGGCATATCCCTGCACTCCTCTGAGTTACTGCCCTGGCCCTTGCATAGCCCATCTAGCAGAGTAGCAGCTCTTCTACAGTTAAGACTGATATAGTTTGAGGGAAAGCCCCATACCGCAACCAGTGTTAAAGCTATATAGGACTAGACAGAGCACAACCTTGGGAAGACTAGGGCCAGTATAATCCGAATCAGCTCAACGAAGCTTACCAATATGGTTCTTTTCTGTCTGGACCCCATCACACCACTACGTAGTCATCTGGGTCCTATTCTCCAATCACAGGGTATGAGTCATTCTCATTGCATTCAAAAGGGAGTTAGTTGTATCCTGTGGCTGAAGGATCAGGCTCCTGAAGTAGTAGCTGCTTCTACATGAGGAAAAGACATGCTTTTTCCTATTCAGCATTCCCACTCTTGTCAGAAAGAATAAATCGATTAGAGAAAAGGAACAGTGTGATGCTGGCAGACCCGGTGCCAGCTCATGCCAAGTCTCCAGGCCTCACTGAACAGTGACAAATGCACAGCTTGAAACCATTCTGGCTCATCCAAGTGTTAGTATTGTTAAAATAGATATTAGATGTTATAAGAGTGTGTTTGAACTTAATACATGCAGCATCCTAAAATCATTTCATGAAGACTACTCACAACATCTGTAGTCCATGTTATAAGGTAATGTTTAAATGTTTGCTCTGTAACTATAAAAACATTCACTAAGACTGTAAATCTCCCAGAGTCAGGGGAGAACCATTACATGTGAAATACTAGTTTTCCACAAGAGGTATTATCGCCCCCCCTACAAAAAAAAAGGGCCTACAGACATCAGCCAAGCCATTGCTGACAAAAGACTCTGTTGATTGCTTCTCCCACACCCCTGAAGAGGATACGTGCACAAGCCCTTGTCCCATTACAGCTTGAACACTGGGGAAAGGGAATAAAATGCATGCTAAGGATAAATTGTTATCCCTGGGCTGCATGAAGACTGAGGGGCAAAGATGTCTAAGCATAAGTATGGGGTCCCCAGCTGTTTAGCTTGGGTTAGCCCTAAAGAACATACGGAGTTTGCTTATTACAGAAGTTTCTGTTATCTTTTGAAACCTAAGGCTGTAACTCATTTGTAGGGCCCTACCAAATCTACGGTTCAATTTGATCATAAATGTCATGCTTTCAGTTATTCCAATCTGAAATTTCAGGGTGTTGTAATTGTAGGGTCTGGAGGAGGTGGTTGCAAGGCTTTTGTAGAAGGGGTTGTAGTACTGCTATCCTAAGTTCCCATTAAGCTATGCGACCATACAGCACGCTATCAAGTACCGCGCAGGCAGCGAGAGGTCCCTCTCCCGCAGCCCCAACCCTGGAGCTGCCACAGCTGGGGAAAGGCACCTCTCCCCTGGCCCCAGGCTGCTATGGTGAGAGAGGGCTTGAAGGTGTCCTCTCTCCCCTGTGCATCCCCAGGGAAGCCTGCAACCCAAACCCCTCATCCCCAGCCCCACCCCAGAGCCTGCACCCCCAGCTGGAGTCCTCATCCCCCCACCCCCACCCACTGCCTCAGCCCTGAGCCCCCTCCCACACTCTGAACCGCTCAACTCCACCTCTGCCACACATCACCTCCATATTGGTGCACATAACAAAATTCATTCCACACATGGATGTAAACAATTAGAGTAAACATGGCTGCTACTCTTATTTCTGCTCTGCTGCTGGTGGCAGCACTGTCTTCAGAACTGGACGGCCGGATAGCAGCAGCTGTTGGCCCGGAGTCCAGCTCTGAAGGTAGAGCCACTTACATCTGCAGTTCTGCCTACAGTGCTGGACCCTCTGTCAGCAGCCGCCACTCTCTGTACGCCCAGCTCTGAAGGCAGCAGTGCAGAAGTAGAGGTGTCATAGTATGGTACGGTATTGCCCCCCTTACTTCTGTGCTGCTGCTGATGGGGCTTTGCCTTCAGATCTGGGTGCCTGGCCAACAGTCGCTGCTCTCTGGCCACACAGCTCCAAAGGCAGCTCAGAAGAAAGAATGACAATACCGTGACCCCCCTAAAATAACCTTGCGACCCCCCTACAACTCCCTTTTGGGTCAGGACCCCCAATTTGAGAAACTCTCGTCTCTCCCATGAAATCTGTATAGTATAGACTAAAAGCACACAAAAGACCTGATTTCACGGTCTGTGATGCATTTTTCATGGCCATGAACTTGGTAGGGTCCTACTAATTTGTGTGTATGTTGATCTGCTTTAACCTTGTATATAACTCATTTATTTTTGCTAGCTAATAAATCTTTAGATTATTATATGATTGGCACAAACGTTGTCTTTGGTTTGAGATCTGAAGTACAGTTGACCGAGGGTAAGTGACTAGAGTAACCTGAATATTATTGTGATTTTTGGTGCAAGGTACCATTTATCACAGAGACAAGCTTTCCAGTGTGGCAAGATAGACCAAAGTGCCCAGGGGACACTGTGTTAAGACTGTTATAGTAATTTAGGAGTTCACATTTGTTACTGGGTTGGTGAAATCTAATTATAGAACGTACAACTAGTTTGCAGTTTGTGCCCCATTCTTTGACAGTCTGCCCTGAGGTAGGCGCACTCAGTCATGAGCCACTCTAGACAGTTTGACAAACAGACAAACACAATCAGAGTCTCCCTCATAACATTACTATTGCTACCCTGAGAGATCAGTTTTTAGGAGTCAGCATCTTTGAGTCTTCATGAAAATGAAGGAGAGGTGCTGGAAGCTGAAGTCAGTCACTGCACATTCTTTCTTCACACAGCTATGCCTGCATCTCACCATAGCAAGAACAAGCAAGGTGATAATTGTATCAGACTATGTGAGGGCTTTGCCCTTAAGGCAGATCCCCTTACTCTTTCATTTAATTATTATGTGTGTACATACTCATACACAGTACAGACGTGAAGCAAAGACAGAAGGAAATAAAAACTTCTCTTTTAATTCCTTCCTGAATGTTCATTACTGAGAAGTATAGAATCCCTCTTTTTCTAAACGTCAGGTTCAAAACAGATCAAACAGCATATTGATTTATTTCTCCAGCATCTGTTTTTAATCATTTTTGATTGCATGTTCATTCAAAAATATACCATTATTCAAATGAGAAAAATGGTCTTAAAAAACATGCAGTGACCACATGGAACTAAATAGAAATAAAATGGGATTAATTTTTAAGGGTTTGTTTATTAATTCTTAAGAAAATTGTCTAAAGGGCTCCTAATTCCAACTAAATCAAGCCACAACTCTCATCATGAAGTTCTCTCTCTTCTTTTGTTAAGTGAAGCAGGAAGTAAAAATTAAGATTAGTGCCTGTGTTTCCCATTATGAACACAACTGCAGAGATGAGGCCTTACCTGTACAAAAACCCCATGTCCCACACAGACTTCAGTAGAATGACATCGGCATGGATTGTTTCAGCTGTTTATATTCTGGCATGCTTACTTCAAAAATGTCTGCAAGTTTGCTGAAGACTTTTCAACTCAGCCTCCAGTTTTGCATTGTCTTTAAGGATGCAATTTTAGAACATCTTACCAACAATGGACTAATGCTTTGCATATACTTTTCAAAAGACTCTAGATTGGTTTGCCCAGAATTCTGCTCCATCTGTCTACCTTTCTATGTCATGAGCAGGTGTCATGAAGACACACCAACTGGTGGGGATGGGAAAGTGACCTACATCTTATCCCAGAGTAAAAGGGAAGATCAGAACATCACACTGAGGTGTTTCATCAGAAAAAGGAGTCATTTTTCCAATATATTCAGCGCCTGCCAGTTGGAGAAACATTATGGGGAGGGGGTAGATGCTCTCCCCACTGTACTGGGTGTGCTCCACACAAACATGAAGAGGGAAAAAGAGGACAGAGACTCACCATTTCCTCATCTCTTTGGCAAGAGATGCACCTATAGCAATATACAGAGGGTCTAACAAAAGTGTAATGCTCAAGAGTACCAGTAAGAGATGGATATTTATTTCCAGATCCCAGCCACATGACACAGGTCATGGACACAAAGTGTTTCATCTCTGTCATGCAGCTGAGTCAGTACCCACCAACTCCAGAGGCTACTTTTACAGTCAGAGTTGTTCCCTTCAAGTGCAGAGATGGTAATTGTGACTGACACTTGCACTGAGTATACAAGAGGTATTATCCCTCCCAACTCTCAGTTTCTCTGCAAGGGCCAGTCACAGTCTGCCACTCTGCCCCATTATAAGCAGATACATGCTTCTTACCTACTTTGAACCAGAATTTGGCCCAGGAGCTTGGAAGGGGTGAGGTTAAACAAATGCTTTCCCCCTCACCCCAAAGGAAAAAATAAATCAAGACCTGAAGCCCAGTTCTCCAAGGCAACCCTGGAGTAACAAACCAGTTGGAGGCGGGGGCAGATGCTGATATGATAATGTCCACTTTTAGGCTTTATATCACAAACAACCTTGCAATTAAAATTTATTTTAAAAAATCAGGAACATACTTCAATAGCAACATTTTAAAAGACTGAAACTAGACTCTCCCTCTCCAAATCTACAGACTACAGTATTTCAAGGAAGAAATTCATGTCACCGTAATTTACTGATTGTCAAGTTCAGAAAAAAGATTTGGGAATCTTCTTCAAGACAGTGTTTCTCCCACAGGTCTTGGGGACAGACCTTCCTGGTCACATATACTTAAGTAAATCCCTTTGTTTAAAAAGGTCTGTTTTTAAATGATAAGCCCATTTCTGTGCCATATTATTTATTATTACACTATAAAGCACTAGGGTGCTTGAAAGAATGAGCTATATACATCAATAAATGTTAATGTATGCTGTATACTGACTGCAGGCTGCCACTATGTTTTCCAGACTGTTTACAGTGATGGAAGTGTCATAGTAATTTATAAAAGCAATGGATAATTTTACCTTATCCATATGCAAAACCTAAATAGGACTTTTCATATTTAAACCTATTGCTAAACTCATGCTGTTTAACATGAAAGATACAATGTATTTACTGAAGTAGGGCTCCTTAGAGGTTAAGTAGGTGATCCATGGAGACTATCCCATAACTTTTCCTTAGCTGCCATTCATTAAATATGTTCCATCTCATGAATCATGAATCATTTCATTTTTAAGTACACTTTTATTTCCTTTAAATTTACCTAAAATTTTATTAGATTCAGCCTGTACAGCCCTGACAGACAGCCCGCATACATTTAAAACATTCCCAGTGGAGAAGCATAAAACATTTAAAATCTATATTTGATCTGACAACAGCAGCACCACGTTTGAATTAGAAACAGATTAGACATAACTGAAGATAAAGAGGACGCAAGCGTCACTCCCATTTTGGTGAAGTGGGCTTTAAATTATCAGATTCATCCAGAATACATTACCAAGAAACATTGAATTGTTATCTTTAGACAGCCTTTTCTAACAGTTTACAATTTCTCAGTTCAGTGAAGCTTACCACCAGCTTGTTATCAGAACAAAAAACGAAAAATCATTTGGTTCAGAGCACAGAACTGGTTTCACCTCAAAAAAGTAAACATTTTCTTCTGATAACAGATACTTCATTGGACTGCAGAGGTGCCACTTCATGCTTTACAGTGAAAGCAATCTTTTTTAAGGTGCTTCCACTCTTGAGGTAATTCCTAACCACATTACAAACAGATATTGTTTGTCAGTTTGTACCTCAAATAACCCTCCCCACACACACACACACACACTCCCCACCCCCTTTTCTTTTTTCTAGCTGACTTTGGATCATTCACTCTTCAACTTCTTATTTAGTACCAACCATGGATTCATCACTCATGGTAATTTCCAAAACATAATTATGGCAAAAATGAAGTATATTTACAATATTCTGGATTTTCTAGTTAGAATATGGTTATAAACTTCAGCAGTACCAAACACATCAATTTTGCAACAACACACTATTAATTAGGTTGGTTTTAAAGACTAACAAACAGATTTTTACTTATTTGGTTTATATACTTTAGAGTGCAAAACTACAAACCCTTGGTATCGGATGTTACTGTAATTCCCATGAACTCCCAGTAGTAAGCACTACATCCAATAGAAAGTGCTTTCAGAATTTGGCCCTCCCATATCCAGAAACTCAGCTGTGTTTCTGCAAGGATTTACGTGTTCTCAATTTTTCTTGTAGCCTGAGTTCCATGGATCCCCAAACCTTATCTTCACTACAGAAAATACCTGTTGCTGACAACAGGTATCAGCAAACAGGTGCAGCTGAAGCAATGCTGAACATAGATAAGCTGTAAGTGTACTGAAGGATGAGATATGTTTAGCACTGTTTCATTACATATGGTCAACCCTTGCAGGTTAAAGGCAGCTACACAAAAGCAATTTGTTGTTTTTTGTTGGGGGTTTTTTTTTGGTAGCACAGACAATGCTCGAGAGCAACCTTGGCTTGAACCCCATATTACCAGCTCTTTACTGTAACTAGACAGCATTGCCTTTCCAGAGTTGTATTGCTAAAAAATGAGTTTCTGCTTCTTATTCGATGCAAGGTTTGACATTTACCTGGGCTACAAGCTTAATAAACACAAGCAATCCATTGACAATACATCCATAAATAAGGACACAAAGAAATCTGTCTATAAATTGCACATTAAAGAACACATTTCCATAGTAAAACCATGTTTTCCAACAAGTATTTAGACTGCCTGAAAGATTAGAATTGAAAAGTAAAGCAATCAGTTTGAAAGGTCTCTCATACCCAGCACAGATCAACAAATTTCCTGGAAATTGTGCCTGGGGAGGGGAGGGAGGTGAAACAAACAAAAAAAAAAAGTTTCATGCACAGAGCTTTGATCTTTTGAAAAATGAGGATGAAAGCAAGGTTCCAGTTTCACAGAGAATGTTCTAACTTGTAAAACACCTAATCTAATATTATAATCATGACATTCACACTGATATAACTTTTGATACACAAAACTTTTTTAACAAACCCCTATATTACACATTATGGCCCACCTTTTCAATAGCGGCCTTCCAATTAGAACACATAAAATCAGACCATTTATGCACACTTTCTGCATGTGTGTGTTCAAACAAATATTTGTTCATGCAAATGAGATAACTTACTCAATTTGCATATACAAACAAGTAATGTCCTGATCCTGCAAAACTTCATCTTTGCAAGATCAGGGCCCAATCCAACAGTTGTGCACAGAAAACTTCCCATTGCAAAAACCACAGCATAGTTGAAACCCCTTTGAAATTGAGTTCTAGGTGTTTTATCATAAAAATTAACATTGAGATGAAATTAACACACAACTTCTTAGCCTTGGAACATTTTTTAAATGTTTTCCCTATTTATCAATATTTAACTAAAACCTAAATATAAAAACAAAAATGGAAATTAAAATTTTCAAGTATTTCTCTACATTTTTGCAACTCAAAAATTGCATAAATACCACAAAAGTTTGTGTTCAGTTTGAAATAACTGATTGTTATTTTGATAAACATACTACAGAACAATTAAGATACTGAACTTTAAAACTCTTCAGCACATGTGAAGTATGACTTTATACTGACTACACTATCGTTACACGTAATAATTTCAGTGCATTACTTGGAGTAATTATTAGAGATAATCAGAACATGTGGTGGGGGAGACAAAAAGCTAGATATATCTCTTTTCTTTTTTATTTTTTCAATCAAAATTGTTTTAAATCTTAATTTCCCTATCAGCTCTAGTGATTATTGTTATTACATGAATAAATAAAATTCCATAAAACACAATAATCTATTTGTTGTGGTGGTTTTATTCTAACTTATTAGAAGCCTGATTCAAAGTCCACTGAAGTCAGTGGAAAGACTCTTATTGACTGCAATGGGCTTTGGATCACGCTCCTGAGGCTGACAATAAGATCATCTTATTGGTGGAAATAAAAACAGAAATAAACTCCAAAAGGGTGATGAAATTCATTTATTTAAAAGCAACAACATTATGGGTCATATTGAGTTGTCACCGCCAGATCATGGTGGGATATCCTATTCTTTCTAGTCTTCTGTCTGGATTTGGGTCTCTTTCAGTCCCTGGGTTTTTACTAGAAATGACCCCAAAGCCAAACATTTCTAAACTTTGGGAAGTTCACAGTCAAACACGGCAGCCTTGGTCTGTCCAGAAGTTTTAGCTGTGAATTGTTCTTTCCTGACTGCTCCACAGTGTACAAGAGGTTGTTGGCAGGGCTGGTGACTAAGTAGATCCACTATGGATTTTACAGTCTGTGATGGGGAGCACACCAGATACCAGGGCTACCATGATAGCCAGAGGGATTTCAGAGTAGTTCCGCTGCCTTAATGACTGAGGGAGTCAAGGAGGGAAGAATTCCTTCCTCCCAGCCCCGACAGTGAAGAGATTCCCACCCTGTTCACAGCATGCCCACTAAGGCCAAGAGCATCATTTTACAATCTCCGAGTAAATCTCTCACTGTGTAGTTGTGCTGCCCCAGGAGCTGACCAGATTGGGACTCCTGGTTCCCCCTTAGGTCCAGAGAGGAAACTAATCTGCACCAGCACTATAGCTGCAGCAAACTTTGGGAAGACTTAGCTGTGCTTGCTGACGCATTGGGGGGCAGAGCTTTGACTTTACTGACCATGCACCCATACAACCAATAGAGGCTGCAGTGTCCCACAGCTTTTACAAAAAAATTCCAATGGCTTTTTAATGTAAAATTTCTCCTGCAGCCCTGGAAATGGAGACGCAGTAGTACTATCTGACTACACAAGAGCTAGAACTTGAAAAGGAATGGTCTCATAAGAACATTAAGAACATAAGAACGGCCGTACTGGGTCAGACCAAAGGTCCATCTAGCCCAGTATCTGTCTACTGACAGTGGCCAATGCCAGGTGCCCCAGAGGGAGTGAAACTAACAAGCAATGATCAAGTGATCTCTCTCCTACCATCCATCTCCATCCTCTGATGAACAGAAGGCTAGGGAACCAATCTTTAAACCTTCCTGGCTAAATAGCCATTTATGGACTTAGCCCACCAATGAATTTAATCCAGTTCCCTTTTAACATGTTAAGTCCCCACCTTCACAACCTCCTCAGGGAAGAGTTCCAACATGTTGACTATGCCTGTGTGAAGAAAGAACTTCCTTTATTTAGTTTTAAAACCTGCACCTAGTTAATTTCATTTGGTGACCCTATGTCTGTATTAATGGGAATAAGTAAATAACTTTTCCTTATCCACTTTCTCCACATCACTCATGATTTTAATACATCTATCATACCCCTTAGTCTCCTCTTTCCAAGCTAAAGAGGCCTAGCCTCTTTAATCTTTCCTCAATATGGGAACCATCTCCAAGCCCTAATCATTTTTTAGTTTCCTTTTCTGAACTTTTCTAAGTGCTAGATATCTTTTTTGAGGTGAGGAGATCAAATCTGTACTCAGTATTCAAGATTGGGCGTATCATGGATTTATATAAGGCAATAATAATATTCTCAAGTCTTATCTCTATCCCCTTTTTTTAATTGTTCCTAACATCTTGTTTTGCTTTTTTTTTGACCGCCTCTGCACACTGCATGGCTTCTTTCAGAGAAACTATCTCTACGACTGGACACCAAGATCTTTTTCCCTTGACTCGCTGTAGCTACTAATTAGCCCCCTTTTCATCAATACATTGTATTATAGTTGGGGTTATTTTTTCCATGACCTTATAGACGATATGTAACATTTACATTTATCCCACAGTTAAAATTCCAATTTTGCAATTTTTTGGCCCAATCATCACTTAGTTTTGTGAGATCTTTTTGAAGTTCTTCACAATCTGCTTTGGTCTTAACTATCTTGAGTAGTTTGCTATCATCTGCAAACTTTGCCACCTCACTGTTTACCCCTTTCTCCAGATCATTTCTGAATAAATTGAATAGAATTGGTCCTAAGACTGACCCTTGGGGAACACCACTAGTTACCTCTCTCCATTTTGAGAATTTACAATACAGGGATAACAGGGTGAAAGCCTATGGGCTGGGATATACTGGAGGTCAGATGATCTAATGGTCCCTTTCTAGCCTTCAAACTATTCATGAACTACCTAGTCTAGTTTAATTATTCCAGCAGAGTGAAATGCAGAAGGGAAACAAAAGCATAAATGGTTGAAAACACATTACATTTTCAAAATCTTTTCCGTTTCTGTAACTTGAGGCGTTGTTAATAATACAAGCACCTTTAAATAGATACATTAATTCTTTAGTGAACCATTAATTTATAACTGTTTTGGGTAGCTATTCCACGCCACCTACCCACCCACAGACCTTTTCATTGAACTTTATCCTTGGAATACACTGATAACACTATTGGAAAGCAGGTCACTGTTAAAATGATGAAGAAAGTTAAAGAACATAGGGCAAAATCCTGGAAATCCTCACTGGAGTGAATCTTCCCCCTCTCCTCCATACATACCAACCCATTGAAGTAAGAGGAAGTTTTGCACAGATTGTGACAAAGGACGGCAGATTTTGACCTATGATCCATTGTTTGATTTTTAAAAAAAAACAGATCCAAGTTTAATCTCTCTCAAAATTAGGCTAACAATGGAAGAAAACAACAAAAAGTTCTGAACAAGTATGACAAAAAGTGTTGTGTGTGTTACGCAGCGTCCTTACCTCCACTTCTGTATAGATCTGTTTCAGCAGCTGCTGTCCATAGCTTCTGAGTAGCTCAGCAGTTGATTTTAAAGGTTTGAAAATGTTGTAATATGGACTGCCAATCCTGTATAGCCATCAGATGCCCCAGTATTCAACCGGAATGGGGTAGCCTCCTCCTTTCACTGTGTTAGCTAAACCTTTTTCAGTTTCATGAATGAATTTCTCTAGCTCAGTAACACTAATGATATGTAATGTGAGTAAATGTCAACAGTTAATTAGCATGGAGCCTGTGAAAACTTAAGGCAAGCCACACACATCAATTATATTAATGAACAAGTAAATGCAATCAAATCAAATGTAGAAGCATTGTGTTAAGTTTTTACAAGATGAGAACTGCATTTCTCATGCATAACAAAAGCTCTCTCAATGGGCAAAATGTGGTAGCATCTGGCCCTGCCTCTCCTTTTTTCTTCTCCCAGTGCACCTGCTCAGGTGGCAGCCAGGGGCTAGCTCCAAGTCCTCCAGTGGAGGACGAAGGGGCTAGTTAGCACGGCCGGTTGTGGTGAATGATCCAGAAAGGCATCTAGACAGGGGATGTGCGACATCAGGGTCCACTCCCTGTACAGGATGATTAAGCTGGGGAGAGTGCAGGTTACACCTTTTAAAAGTGTAGCCAGGGTCAGCTCTTACTTCTTTTCTCTGTGTTACTTAAAGTATTCATTATGCCTTTATTATTATTTGTATTCTTGTTGTGCCTAGCCAGCACACCTCCATCCGCTGCTGCTCAGGTGGTGAACCCCGACTCCTTCACCAGCATGGCTCTGCCTCTTAAGTATTAATTCAGTCATAAACACATAATAGGCAAAAGGCAGAAGCATTAGAAATCCATAGTACTTGTGGCAAGCTAAAACGCCATTAGAATAAAAAACACTGCTCTACAGCCAAAATGCTTCTGAAACAAATGTAGTCAAACTTTACTAATTCTGGGTCACTGAGAATGAAAATGATGCTTAAAATTGTTGATTGGCTCTAGTCTAGCTGTTGGGCTCCAGACTACAGCAGTGGAATCTCCTGGCAGGTGATGTTAGGGTTTCCATGTTCCGTGACCGTCAAAAGGATCTTGTCCCATTCTTCTTCATGGAAGGTGATCTTGTAGCCTGCAACAACATCGATGGTGTGATGGCAGCCCTCAACATCGTTCACGATCCAGATGAGTGGAGACTGTTCATTGATTCATCGAAGACGAGTCTTAAAGCTGTTTTGCTGCATAATGGCAATGTTTTGCCATCAATTCCAGTTGGTCATGCAGTCCATATGAAGGAAACCTATGACAACATGAAACAACTTTTGAGGTGCATAAACTATGACCAACATCAGTGGCAGCTTTGTGGCGATTTGAAGGTTGTTGCTCTCTTGCTTGGTCTGCAGACTGGATACACAAAGTACTGCTGTTTTCTCTGCGAATGGGATAGTCGTGCAAGAGATTCCCACTACATCAAGAAAGATTGGCCACTCCGACAGTCATTGGAGCCTGGGAGGAAAAGTGTTCAGCATCCACCACTTGTTGAATCAAGGAAGATTTTGTTACCACCCTTACACATCAAGCTGGGTCTGATGAAGAACTTTGTCAAGGCCGTTGACAAAACACAAGCAGCTTTCAAGTACCTCCGTGGAAAATTTCCAAGGTTAAGTGAAGCTAAGATAAAGGAAGGTGTCTTTGTTGGTCCTCAGATTCGTGAACTTCTTCGAGATGATGCATTTGACCATGCACTGCGTGGCAAGGAAAAGACGGCATGGAAAGCCTTCCAGTTAGTGGCAATAAATTTTCTCGGAAACAACAAGGCAGACAACTACAGGTTGTTGGTGGAAAACCTCCTCAAGGCATACAAAAGCCTTGGTTGCAACATGTCACTAAAGATACATTTTTTGCACTCTCATCTAGATTTTTTTCCACCGAACTGCGGAGCAGTGAGCGACGAGCACGGCGAGCGATTTCACCAGGACATTGCAACAATGGAGAAACGCTATCAGGGCAAATGGAGCCCATCAATGCTTGCAGACTATTGCTGGACAGTGACAAGAGATGCTCCATTTAATGAATACAAGAGACAAGCCAAGAAGCGCCGAGTAGACACTGAATAGGACTAAACTATGTACATAATAGTTTTTTGCCTTTTGTTTCATAATAAATTTTATTTATATAACCCTTTTGCTGATTTTTAAAGTGTTACATAAACAGGACAGGTGAAATATTATCATGTAAAGCAACCATAAACACATGAAAAGACCTAGGTTTACAATTTATGATTAAAACTCTACTATCTACACAATATACATAGACATAAAATGTAAAAACTTAAATATCTTAGAAACAGTAGCCAATCAGTTGTTTTAATTGTCATATTTGAATTCAGCACATCAAAATACATAATAAATACCACATTTTATCTCTGAAGCAGACGACTTCTCAAAAATTGTAGACCAGTGAAATTAGTAAGAATTAAATTCGGTGAAGTAGGTAATCACTATTGGGTTTTAAACATGAGGAAACTCAAGCACAAAGAAGTTGTGTCCTTGCCTCAGGACATATACCAAGTCTATGACAGAGCTGAGGTCACTCTGTTTTTTTGCTTCCAGTCTTCCTCTCCCTTCTTTGGCCAAAGGATCAAATTTCCAACAAAGCCAGTTAAGAGAATGCAGAGTAGCTTACCTGTGAGTTACATGGTTGAATAGATGTTCCTTAAACATCTAACTCCATTTTTAATAATATTCATCCAAGATATTTCTAAAGGCTTAATATCAACCAGGAACCAGCTATTGAAAGTCTGATTTTCAAATTCACTAACTTCCTTGTATAGTGTTACATAAATATTGATGTTAAAGAAAAAATATAATTAGCATTTTTAATTTAATCTACAAAATAATATAACGATTTCATAGCTGTTCTATCAGCATAAGAAAGAAAAATACATCAAACCACAAAAACTAAAATACTTGTTCTTTAAAGTGTGCTAACTTGGGCAAGCATTTCTGATGCTCATATTCTGCATACAATTCCAGCTCCTCAATATTAAGAAATCTTTCACAGAACAAGAACTGCTTCATAAATTCAGATTTATCATCCATCCATAAGTAGCTGTATTTGTTAAAGTGGCTTTGATTCTCCTGAACATTAACAGTGACCGATTGCACTCTGCTCAGGATTTCTTCCAGGGTATCCATCTGATCCACATCTTGATAAAGTGCAAATAAAATTGAAGGGTGAGTGGACCCAGTGATTTAATTTAAATTAAGAAGAGGTGGGCTGGAAACCAAACCATAAGGTACCTGTAAGGACCCAAGAAGTTAGCCCAGTGGCAAGTGAATAACCACATGCCAGTTAGCAATCAGGTTGGCTGTTTGCTGCTTGAATAAACTGAACGTGATTATTTGGGGTTTAGTAATTTCTATTTTATCCACCAGCCCAACATCTTTAAGACTTAGAAAAAAATCAAATCAGTTGGTGTCTATTTGTCATCAACTGACCACAAAACATACCACTGTTCTTGCCCATACCTACTGAGAAGTTGCCCACCAAGCTGTTGATCTAAATAAAACATAAAATGCCTTATTTCAACCAAGTCCTAAATACTGCCAGAGTCAGCCTCTGCTGGATCTCAAGAGACTGAAATCCAGAGATAGGGTCCTCGGACCCCGCACCAAGAATTCCCGAGCACAGGGTTTAAGTCCCTGCAGACAGACAGCAAAAGTGGGTGACTGAGGTGACATCATCTTCGTGAGAGATTATTTTGGCTGAACCGATAACAGCAGGTACAATGGAGACCATAAAGCTCAGTCTCTCCATATTGTAGGCTCCCCTCTGCGACTGGCTTTGAAGGCTGTATTCAAGCCCCTTCCCTCACCTTCTCTTCTCCTCAGACTCACTCTCCAGCTGCCCTCCCTTCTTTCCCTTACCCTTCCCTTCCCTTATGTCCCCTTTCCTTTCTTCTCTCTGGTTACCTCATCCTCTCCTAACACAACCCCACCCCACCAAATTAAAAACCTCCATGAGCCTCCAAAAACTCTTCAAACCACATGGCACTGATATGGCTTTTCAAAACCATCACATTGTTTACCCTGCTTGTGCGTTGTGGCCCTTTCCCCACCCTGTCTCTATCTTGCAGTGTTGCCAGTTCTCAGAGTTTTAATGCATCTCTTTACATGTACTGGTTTTCTTAAAGCCCCAGCTGCTGGTAGTTGGAGATTGCCTGAGAATCTCAGCTCTTATTTTTAAAAAAAGTGTCAAGCCTTCATGGTTGCAGAGAAACCCTTGAAAATGTGACCAAGTGCAAATAAAAAGCAGCTAATATGTGTGTGTGGGGGTTATCAATAATCAAATGATTTTTTAGTCACTCTCAGAACTTTTGGGGATCTGACTCATGATTTCTGAATGTGAGGGTTAGCAATACTGGTATTATCTATTTAGATTTTAAGCTGTTCAGGGAAGAAACAGCCACTGACTAGCACAATGAGGCTGTGTTCTCAACTGGCCCCTCAGGGCTACTGTAATTAAAATAAATAAATAAATATATACATACATACACACCCAAATCAGCAGCAAAGGACATAAGGACAAATTAATAAAAAATACTGTTCTTGGGTTCTGTCCAGCTTCTTTGTGCTGCTCAGCAAATGGAATCCGGTTGTGGAGCTGGCCACAATGTGAAGGATGTTCTGGTGGCACAGTTGGTCTACATTGGCTCTTATGTCATCTTCCCCTGCCTCCTCAGCCAACATCAGGGCTATTGTGGCAGAACAGAAGATGTGGCCAGATCTTCCCCAAGTTCCACTGACATTCAGGCCTCCGGAACCAGTACAGCTCAGTGCAAACAGCCTCCAAGCAGGTTGTTCTAACTTACTCAGGGAACTGGCTCAGCACAAAGTTGGGCCAGGTGTGGGGAAATGCAAAGGTGAGCTTTATTCCACCTTTGCACATCCCCAGCCCAACCTGAGCTGTGAAGCTCCTTAGCTGCAACCCAAGGTTAGTCCCTAAAATATTATCAACTCCCATCAGCTGTGCTTGATTTAGTTGCATTTTAAAATGTTTTTTGTTTAACCTTCATGATGTATTTCACAACATTGCTGCTTCTGTACAGTTTATATGGCTGTGACCTACTTACATTTTATCTGTTCTTTCTCAGTGGCCTGTATATCTGAGATTGGACTTCAGCACTTGCTTGTGACTGCCATAAATACATTGTGGAAAAAGGAAATGAAGCCAAAGTTGGGCACAAAACATATGTAAATGTTCATTAAAATTAAAACTACAAAATTGTTTTAATATTATTTGAAGACCAGTTTGATTTACTGTCTGTGAACATTCCCACAAACCTATACTGGTCTGTAGGAAGAGAAAAACTGTGGTAAACATTCATGCTAATAGGGACTGTGGGTAGCAGGGAGCAGAACCACATCAGGTGACCTATGAGACCAATCACACACTACAGAGAGCACACACTCACACTAATAGCTGTAGCAAAGCAAATAGTTCTGAAGACTTATACAAGCTGAAACATGATTGCATAAACTATTGCTCACAAAAGTCTGATTAATGAACCCATTTGTAAACACCAAGACTGTTGGAGAATTCTTCACAAACAAAAGCAGAGGCTAAATCCATGAAAGAAATTGTCCTCTGCAAATAGCTCAGCCAGCTTCAGACTTCAGTGTAAACTGGCCATCATGCTGTAAGTTGGGCAAGCAAACTAGAGGGGGTTAAAATAAATAAAAATAAGCATGCAGTGCAATTTCAAGAGCACCTTCTGGTGGCTGAAGGAAAGTACTGGATGCACTAATACAAGAAGGAAAGAGGAAGAGGTTCAGGCATGTAGAAAATGACAGTTCAAATAAATACAGGTGTAAAAGCCTTTCACTCCTCCATAAGTCACTGAATGCAGGTGACTTGGGTGGGGCAAAAAATCACATTTAAATGCCTGGTGGAAGGGTCAACTGTTTGTTTTTTAAGGAAAGATACCAGCTAGTAATAATGCCTGGTAAGTGTCTTTTCCAGGATGTTTGGCAACTCGGTTAATAAATGATGCGATTCTGTAAATGTTTCTGATTAGTCCTTCCACATCAGAGAAATTGCCATTGACATTAGGGTCCAAAGAAGGTTTAAAAGTTGTTTCACTGCTATTAAGGACAAGCTGCACTTCAAATAAAGGAGTGGACTTAAATGATGTCTTGGTGTTTTCAATCAGATACTTAAGAGAACACTTGATAGCTTTGATCAGCCCATCTAAAATCATGTGGTCTATGTACTCAGTGTAGGCTTTCCATTCATCAGAAAGAGAATCTGCCTGGAGCAAGGTCTGATTGTCCTGAAACAGGTAATTTACAGAATGAGCACAGGGTTTAGAATTGCTCTTCCCTATGTGGATTCTTTATCCCTGCTAATTGATCAGTTCAGGAGTAAAGGAACTCTCACTTTGATGAAGAAAAGCTTTCCCACTATTTACAACTTCATTATCTTTTCATTGTAACTTTTACAAGCACATCTGGAACCAATTGCTCAAAGCTATTTCCTTTTAGAGTTGGATTTGCATTAGCCAAGTATATTTAAAAACATTTGAGTTTTGTAAACTACTGAATCCCAGCTTTCCCAATTATCTCAACCTATTTATTAACAATTGGTTCTCCCAGTGCCAAAAGTGTACTGGATTTATAACAATTATCACCTGGTCTAGCAGGTAGATCCTGTCTCTTGGACCATCCAGTGCAATTTGGAGATTCTCTTTTTACCATTAAGACAAAGAAGGGAAGAATTTCCACAACTTTCCCTGACACAAAAGGAGGTTTTCCTCAATGTGTACAGCAGTCACTTAAATTACAGTTAAAACAACAAGGAGTCTGGTGGCACCTTAAAGACTAACTGATTTATTTGGGCATAAACTTTCGTGGGTAAAAAACCTCACTTCTTCAGATGCAACGGAAGCCTGACCTGGCAGAATGAAGAACTGTGGGATTATATGGAGCAGATTAGGGATCTTGTTAAGAATGTGGACCTCAGAATCCAGAAAACCAACTGTAATTAAGTATCAGGGGGTAGCCATGTTAGTCTGTATCCACAAAAACAACGAGGAGTCCGGTGGCACCTTAAAGACTAACAGATTTATTTGAGTATAACCTTTCGTGGGTAAAAAACATCTGAAGAACATCTTCATTACAGTTGGTTTTCTGGATTCTGAGGTCCACATTCTGAACAAGATCCCTAATCTGCTCCATATAATCCCACAGTTCTTCATTCTGCCAGGTCAGGCTTCAGTTGTTGGAATGTGAGTTCTACTTCTACCTTCAAAATGATTTTCCATAACCTCTTGTACCTCTTGGTAATTAAATTTAAAATTTCCAATATATTGAGGGGAGAAATATCATATTCTTCTTGATAAATTAATCAGAAATATTTCTGACCACAGATTCCATCGCTCTTTGAAATGTAGATTCGCGTTCGATGTTTAAATATACTGTGGTTTTTTTTATCTTCTAAAAATATAAAACAGGCAAGAATCATAAACACATCAGCTTGTATTTTAAAATAACGTAAGACCAGACTCTCAGCTAGTGTAAAGCAATTTGGCTCCAGTTAAGTCAACGGAGACACGTCTATTTACAGTTACTAAGAATCTGGCCCTTACTGGTAGCAAAAAATGCTAGATTGATAGCTTGGAAACTGAGGACTTCTGTTTATTCATAAGACCCTGCTTTTGCACAAGCAATACCTGGAAGTTTCTCCACATTGCCCCCACCAATGGCATAGTCTGAACACAAGTATGTACCAGTTTAACTAAAGATGAAGTGATATTGCACCAGTTTAGTTAAACCAGTGCAGCATAATGTGCAGACACTACACATTGGTTTAAACTGGGCTTATATCCATTTAGCTTCTCCCTGAATCAATGTACGCCCAGTTTAAACCTATGTAACAGTGTCCATACACAAAGACACACCAGTTCAGCAAAATCAGTACAAAAATCACACTGTTAGTTAAACTGGTGCATACTTGTGTGCATAGACAAGTCCAATGTGTCTCAGTCAGAATCTGAGGGGCCTTAGAAAAAGTTCTGTTTCTAAGGGCTTGTCTACACTTACAACACTGCAGCAGCTGTACAGCATAGAGAAGATGCTATCTACATCCATGAAAGAGCATCTCTCATCACCTCCCTGAGAGGCAGTAACTGTGTCAACGGCAGAAGTCCTCCTGTCAACATAGTGCCGCCATAGTAACACCAGGAGTTAGGTCAGTATAGCTCCTTTTCCACACCCCTGAGCGACACAGTTATACCAGCATACGTTTGTAGTGTAGACCGGGGTTAAGAAATGTCACATTTTTGGTCTCAACAGAAGCTGGTAGCAAGGCTGCCAGTTTCTACTCTCTCTAGTAGTGGCTACTGTCACGTGGGTGGCCTAAAAATCGTCAATTCATTTCACACAGACCACTAATCAGCTTTTCAGTGATAACTTTGGTCATGTTGACCTAGACCAAATGTGAACTAGGGATGGAGAAAAGCTTCATCACTCATTACCAAGTCCCATAAGCCAGTAATTCTCAGCCTTTTTCCTTCTGAAGCCCCACCCCCGTGCCCCAACATGCTATAAAAATTCCACAACCTATCCATTGGACAACAACTGTTTTTCAGTAGATTACAGACCAGAGCTGACGCTGGGGTAGCAAGCAGAGAAATTGCCCAGGACCTCACGCCACAGAGGGCCCCACAAAGCTAAGTTGCTCAGGCTTTGGCTTCAGCCTAGGGATGAGGGGCTCGGGCTTTGGCTTCAGCCCCGAGCAGCAGGGCTTGGGATTTGGCTTTCTACCCTGAGCCCCAGTGAGTCTAATACTAGCCTTGCTCTCTAATTTATTTTGGTGGACCTCCTGAAATCTGCTCAGGGGCCCCCAGTGGGCCCCAGACCCCGGGCTGAGAAGCACTGCCATAAGCCATCTGCTCCTTCAACTTCGGAAATTGCTCATCTGAGGAGTCTGTTCTGCCATTATATCCAAAAACTAATGCATCAAGGGGGAAACTGGCCCTTTTGTATTCAAAAGAAACACATATGTATATTCAGTTAAGACTAAAATATAAGATTAGCTACAAACTACAGTGTAACAATAATCCATCAGACATAATTCAGAAAAATAGTTGAGCACACTTTAGTTTTGGTTCAGGGTACTTGAAGACTTAAATAGATTAGTACTGTTATGTCAGTTTTCTTCCATGTCTTTACATGCACATACATTTCTCATACAGAATCTTCTGTATTTACCTTGTAAAGGGTTTCTCTCTTGGAATATAAGTGCATTGAAGCTTCTGGTACCACTGGATGTTTCATCTCCCAGAGAATAGCAGAAAGCTACAACAGACATATAAGATTTGAATGTTTTGTTATTCAAAAGATAGCTGTTGGTATCTAACAAAGTAAGAAACTGTTTCAAATTACCATGCATGGGTAAAATGCTGCAGGATTTGTTTAGGCAAAGTACCCATTGACTTCAACAGAAGTTTTCCCACAGTAAGGAATGCAAGACTTGACAGTTAGTGTACTTTATATTTAAATTATTCACATTTTATATTTGCATGTATAATATGCATTTTAAAAAGAAAAGAAAAGCTACACAATGTTTCTCTAATTTTAAACTAAATAATCTGCAAATGCATCCAGGAGAATAAGTATTTTCATACGTCTGTGTCTCATGAAATATTTTTAGTGGAAACGTATATAATGCTTATACTTTCTGGTCAAAATCCTCAAGTCTGATCCACACTGTGGAGCACTTATCTGTAGCGCAAGGGAAATTTTTGCTATAACACAAATGATAGCTGTTAAAAATAAAATAAATGTTAAATCAACACAGATAAGATTTACCACTGTATCATCTTTTGATTAAAATTTACTTCAGACAATCCAGTCTCATCACATTTGAGACTGAGTTGGTTAAGTTGTCATACACAGAGAAGGTTCAGATCTTGTGCCCAGGAAGTATACATTTCTTCATCATATCTACCCAACAATTCTAACATGCTCTCATATTTTGGGAAAACAAAATTCATTTCCACCATCTGGAGAATTCCAGAGAGACAGCAGAGATTTCATCTCAATGTCATTTCTAGGTACATGGTGTGCCTATAATTTTAGAAGGCACATGAAGTGTTTTAAGCCCCATTGTACAATGTTTTACAACAATACATACAGATGATTGATGTGCCTAAAATTTGTTCTGTGCTTCAGCAGCCTCTCTCGTAACACTCCTGAGATCATTTCATATTACCTGCAGCCACTGGCATGTTTTCATGAAGTGCAGCACATCCATTCCTTAATTCAAACAAGCGGCCACAGTGATGGTGATGGGCCACCAGTTTTACCATCACAGAACCAGTGCTCGAGCCCTAGAAAAAGAAGTGCTGGGACGTAATTATTTCAACAAGAAGAAAATTTTGAACTAACAGGGGTGGGTGCCAGATTTTTGAAAAAGTGCTAATCATTGGTTTATTTTGTCATGATCAGAAGTACCTGAACACTGTTCTGGCTTCCAAAAGAAGTGCTAGAACGGAGCTCTGGAACGTTCCGGCACAACTCAAGTGCTGCATGGGACCTGCAAATAAAGCATCACATCTGCACCCACCAAACTCAATGTAAACGCCCCACTGACTTCAGTGGGAACAAGCTCAGGCTCAATATACTACAGGAGAGGGCAAAATTCCCATTGGCTTCAAAGCCAGGTTTTGACCCTTAATGCTTCTCAACTTGTGGTACACAGAAGCACTTCACTTGGTTCATGGAGCAGCTTTTGTCACAGTGGTGAAGCAGCGAAGCTCTCTGCTGGCTGTAAGCCAGCAGAAGGCTCTCCTTGGGCTTGCAGAAGCTATTTTGGCCAACTGAAGGAAAAAAGATAACACATCTCTGAACCCTGGCTACCTGCTTTAAGCCTTATTGGAAGTTCCTTTGGCATGAATTCAACCATGAACACATTTATGGATGACTTCAGAGTGGAAGGGATAGCAATGCAAATAAGGACATAACTGAACTGCAGCGTGGTCTGGGGGAAGAAGAGCGCTCTACTAAGCACTGTCTTTCCAGCAAGAGGGATGGAGACTTCTGTTGCAAGAAACAACTTCATCTTGCAAACTTCTTCTGTTGGAGGATTTCTGTTGTAACTGAAAAGAGCCCAATCCCCTTACCCACACTTCCAGTCTACAGAATTGGTTTCCAGTTTGTGAAGGAAGTTTCTAAGATTGCGCGTCAAACTACAGTGAGCATAAAACCTATTTTTAAAAGGTGCCAAGTGCATCATTAATGACATATGCCTCCATAAAACACCAAATAGAATAAAATTATAATACTCCTCTCCAAAAAAAAAAATTACACACATACACACACATACACAGCTTATACAATAACAATTGAGAGCATAGAAGAACAACCACTTTTTCTCTTTGATTGTCAAAAGTTTGTTTGTAGCAGGTAATCGCCTCTTCAGATATTGAAAGAACAGCAGCAAAATTTGGCTAAAGGCAAAAACTGGTGACAGACATTTCCAGAAGAGTATTAAAAATCAGCAAAACCTACACAGAACTCATTAAGGAGCAACCACCTCAGTTGCTATCTCCTTTGGGGAAAGGAGGTTGCACATTTAGATTGTGTTATACACATTTAAAATGAAAACAATTTTTCTATTTTGTTGCTGAATACTTTAGGTGTCCATGTGTAGTTAGCCTTGAAAAGTATTTTTGAGATGAAACTTTGAAAGGCAAATGGGGGATTATCTTTATAGATTTTATAGGGCATTCTATTTTTATCACTGAATTCGTTGCCTCTTTACACTCATGATTAATGTGTTTCATAAATGGTTGTAGACACTATGATCCAGAATTTTTCCACAAGAACTTAACTATGGAATGAAATTAAATGTCAGCTATTGTATACCCAATATATTAAAACAAACGTAATGGAAAACATTGCTACCTTTACTATAAGGGTATATAACGGGAGCAAATTGAGCAAGAAAAAAAAATTATGGCTGATTATTACTGGGGTCTCTTAACAATGGAATAGTCCCCCAGTGGCAATGGTGAAAGTCCCATCACTTGAATCATTTAAAACTAGACTGGACAAAATACTCAAAGACACACAGAGAGCTATTCTACACTAATGGGAGAAATGGGAAAATAGACAGACTATTGCTGTAAAATTTTGCCCATCTCTAATTTGCATGGACTACATTATTGTGGTGGAGAGTCCAGATCTACTCTCTGCAGACTGGAATAGGGGATCCTTTGCAGTCCTGTGTTTCTATGATTAATACAGACAGTTGTGGGATAGTGGAGCAAAAACAGTTTGCAGCAGCATCTTTTGCTGGCCCTGTGTATCTCCAAGTGGATATTTGATCAGGAATTAAAGCTGCTTCAGACTACATTAACATTAACTGGGCCTCCCCCCGACTGCTATTCCATAACCATAGGGGCAACCAGCCAGCAGCAGCCTGACTCCAGAAGAAATTGTGCTGGCAGGGGAAGAGTGGGGCCAGCAGCGCAGCAGTATTAAGGCACCAGGCATCTACAGATCATGCCTGTCCCTGAGATCCAACAAATTGTGAGAAATCTTTGATGGGTTTAGAGAGCAGAAGCACATCTCTTCCTCAAGACAGTTTGCTAACCTCAGCTCCTAAATAGAACAATTTAGACAAAGTGTTGCAAGAGCTATTCAGAGAGCTTCTTGATCATTGTGTTAGTCTTTCCATTGTGGGGGCCCCATGATAATCCAATATACTTATATGTAAGTGTATACAGGTCAAAACAATGTCGCTTAGTATGTAGGAAGATGCAGAGTCCTTGTCTGGGATATTGTGGGGCACAGCATGCCAGCTACTACTTTTTCTGATGTCAATAAATGCAGTCTTCAAACAAATAAATTGCAGATACTTGGTGGACAAACTCAACAAATGCAACCAAAAACTTTATGGAGTGATTTTATAACATTTCTGCCAATAACATGTTTGTTTTATCTGAATATGTATTACCAGCAGCAGCTTCGACTTCTGGTGGTTCATGGTTAAATATCCCATAAAAGCTAACTCAGTCTCTTCTATTCTGAACTCTCTACCTTCACGCTGACAGTCCAAATTACAGTATTTTATTATATTGCATCTTCACTGTGTATTTTATTTATCTCTGTTGTGCCTACTCGTTTTTGGCATCTATTCAAAACCTTTACCTGTGTCCCCTGCTGTTTGTCCTTCTCGCAAACTGTTCTGTGTCATTTGCAGTTCGTTTTGCCCTATAGCCTTAACAATCTCTTATTTTATTTGCTACCCAATTCATTAGTTTAGAGAGTTAGGCCATTAGGTAACAATTATTTTGCCATCGCCAAGTGACACCAAATTATTTCCTATTTTCTTGATGAATGGTCTCTCTGACCCATAGGGCAACTGCCAGTGATAAACACAGTTATAAATCACCAGTTTTTAGTTACTTGTGAAGCACGACTTGTGGAGTTGCTTATTATGGTGTAAGGCCAGGTTAACATGGTGGTTAAATTAATCAATAAAATGTGAGACACAAGGTGGGTGAGATAATATCTTTTACTGAGCCAGCTTCTGTTGGTGAAAGAGACAAGCTTTCAAGCTCCATAGAGCTCATCTAAAATGTCACAGTTAACACGTATGTTGTCTAAAAGTAAATCCAATGTGTCTTCATAATTGAACTGGTTCAGCACCTCTCCATTTCACATACATTCTATCTTTGTTACTTGCTTCTTCAAGTCTCTTCAGAGATTCCTAGAGTATTAGAATCATTGGGTCAGAATGGAACTCTGGTAGACCCTCTAGTTCAGCCAGTGGCATTCCAGCAGCAGTGGTTTCACTATTCCTAATCTAGACTAAATGGTGAATGTCTAAACTACAGTTTCTCCTCCCTGGGTTTTCACACCTCAGCTGCTAGAAGAGGACCTCATCCTCCCTGATTGAACTAACCTCATTATTTCTAGCCTGCTTCTTGTTTGCATATATATACACCTGCCCCTGGAAATTTCCACTACATACATCCGACGAAGTGGGTATTCACCCACGAAAGCTCATGCTCCAATACGTCTGTTAGTCTATAACGTGCCACAGAACTCTTTGGTCTTGGCTACACTGGCACTTTACAGCGCTGCAACTTTCTCGCTCGGGGCTATGAAAAAAACACCCCCCTGAGCGCTACAAGTTACAGCGCTGTAAAGCACCAGTGTAAACAGTGCCACAGCGCTGGGAGCGTGGCTCCCAGCGCTGCAAGCTAATCCTCATGAGGAGGTGGAGTACGTGCAGCACTGAGAGAGCTCTCTCCCAGCGCTGGTGCTGCGATCACACTCACACTTCAAAGTGCTGCCACGGCAATGCTCCTGCAGCAGCGCTTTGAAGTTTCAAGTGTAGCCAAGCCCTTTGCTGCTTTTATTGACTACTTTTGGATATCCTCAGTGATAGCAATTCCACATCTTCACTTTGCAATGTGTTACACTAACTATCAAAAGTTAGGCAATGTTTTGTCTCACATTTAATTTCCCCTGTTGCAGTTTAAGATTGTAGGTCAGATTCCCAGATTAATAGAAATGGTAAGGTTATTGAAAAGCCTCATTGTTGGTTAAAATGCAATGCTGCAATGAGTCAAATTCTTGATGCTTTGGTAAAAAATGTAAACTGAAGAGGACATGCTGATTAGTTCTCCAGCATCACCTTTCTTGTGCACATATATTACACAGTTCACCATATTCTTTATCCTTATATCGTCTAAGCATCTTCTACTTGTCTTCTTCCTCTGTTACTGTACAATATCCATGAACAGGTCACTTTCTCACATCTCTTCTTACTGTCATTCTAGTCACCCTTTGCTCTGCTTCTTCTCCAGTGTACATGGCATGTCTGCTTATGCCCTTTTGTCCTACCTTTTTGATTTTATTATACATTTTTTGCAATGTTTGTTGTATTTGTTTGAATGTGTTCTCGTAGAGCTGATGGTAAAACTCTCCTGTCTCAGCAGGAAGCTGCTCCTCACAGCAATTACACCTGCTGTCTTCCTTTTCATTTTCCTTCAGCTTCTGATAAAATTGTATTTTCCGAAATCCTATGACTTCTCTCTCACATTCTTACATAATTCCATGTATTCAACCATCTCTTTTCCATCCATCTTCTCTTTTCCATCAGCTTTTTCATTTTGTTAGACATTTAGCTGATTTTCTCATGTAATATCTTGTCTGCTACTTTATATTTGTTATTTTCCATTATCTGGATTGTCATTTTCCTCTAAATTTTCAGAGTTTGCATGATGCCTAGGCACATAGACTTTCATAACTCCCACTGACTTTAATGGGAGTTGTGTGGCTAAATCCCAGGCAACTCTGATAAATAATAATAGCCATGAGACTCTAAATTATGTTTTGTTCCTTCTTTATAACAGAATCTAGAATCTCTTCTTTTAAAGAAGAACATGTTCCAGGCTAAACTCTTTCTTTCATGATCTCACACCGTTAACGGCTTCCAATATCTGGTGGAGTGGAGGAAGATATTTTCATGTAAGTTTGAGTATTTGAGCCCTGTGTTTCCTGTCTCTTAAGAAATTGATAAAGATTAATCATATACCTCGAGACGCAGCCAGATTTTGCCCTTGGTTTTATCTTTACATCCAGTGGTCTCCTCCTTCTGATTCTGAGCTCAAATCTTGAAGAATGTATGACTTTACTATCAAAAATATCTAAATCTAGTTCTTCATTATAACATTTGGACATAGAATTTAGAGAATTTAAATTGATAACAGAAATTAATAATGAAGCTAAGGCTATTATCTAACTCTGCCAGACTGTCGTTAATTCATTCAAGAGAAAACTCCTATTTTTACTCCAAAGTGTCAGACATTATTTCTGTAATTTTCCACAAGTGTTTCTATATCTTAATTCTGTTCAATTTTTTTCCCACAAATCAGGACTACAATTAATTGGTGTACTTAGTCAGCTAAGCAATCTGCTTTCTCCTAGCAGTGGTTTTAAGCTACAAATTAGCCTGCTTTAAACCTAAAGGTAGCAGCTCCAAACCTAGTGATTTTTATTATCTGTTGTTCATTCCACACAGCTACCCTTTTACTATGGATTTGCGAAAGCCACTAGAACTGAAAGCAATGGTGTTTAGCTAGTTACCACAATTATTTTTCAGGTCAAGCCAGGTGGTTACTGAATATTTCTAACGTCAAATTCCATATTGAGTGCAAATCAAACCCTTAGGTCCTCACTGCACAGGGAAATAGGAGCTAGCAAGAATTTACTCCCGATGTGGTAAAATTGCAGCCCTGATGTTTTATCCCTAGGTGCAATTGAGTAGGGAGGAACGGAGATTAGGCAGAATCACAGTTTCACCTTCTATATGCTGGCCTGGAAAGCTGCATGCCGTGAAGTAGAGTAAGCAGCTCTCCATAAAGGCATTGGGTGGAGCACACAGATGCCCAAGAAGGAATTGTGCCTCTTGAGGCACAACGCTCGGTGTGTTCCCCCTGGGGCGGGGTGCCTATGCACCGTTCCTTATTATGGGCATGTGCAAATAGCATGATCTAGCCCTTGAAGTAAACAGGAGCGAGTTTCCTCTGTAATGCACTTCTCCTGACTGATATGTATTATACTACCTTGCATTAACGCTACTATACAGCTCTGATGCAGAACGTTTTTCAACTGCTAGCATAAGTTTTGGCTTTTTGGGAGGGACACTTCATTTATCTGTTTGTATTTTTCAGAATTTCTTTTCCTGCTTTGCAATTTTTCTTGTCTCAGAGGACACTCACTTGAGAACATTCTACCATCTTAAATGCTGAGAGTTTTTATGCATAATCAATAGGTTGTGGACCGAAAAATGGAATATCCTCTGAAATAATTCATTTCCCCTGATTTTATATTCAATTATCTGAATGCTAAAACTGAAAGTGAACCAAGTGCAAAGAAGAAATTCCAGCGTCATATGTACAAAGCGGAAAAAACTCTAACGTTTCCAAAGCTGTAGGCATGAAAATTAGGTTGGCAGAAGACAGATTTACTATCATTCTGCCACCCTTCCTCACTCGGAATAGTATTTTAGCTCCCTGTCCTGCAAACAGGTGAAGCCTTTACTGGAAGTCTGTGCCCGTGAAACAATTTTCAGGATTGGGGCCTTACTCTCAAGTAGTCCCCCTGAAGTCAATTAAATTACAAATTAATCATGTCACATACTCAAATATTTGAAATGTTTCTCAGTTTAGGCACCTCAGACTGCAGAAAGTTGAACGTTGAGAAAGAAAATGAATATTTTACCTTAAAAAGCAGATTCCAGTCCCTTTGGCTCTTGAAATGAACTATTTAATATTGTTCTGGAGTGGTGATCAAAGTCATTCCTCTGCTGAGTATATCTCACAGTCAGAGAGAAATTCTACATGATGATACATTGGACGTTTTATCTCAAAATTCATTTAAAAATATCAACACTTTCTACTAGGAGCAATAGGTCCAAAATAAAGCTTTTTAATTTCAGATCACACTTAAAGGTATAACCAAATTATTGCATGCTCTATTGCTGTATACACCAGTTTTAAATATACGAGCCAATTCTGAAACTTACACTCCCATAACGCTTCCTCATGCAAATAGTCCCACTGAAATCAATAGGACTATTTGTGTGAATGAGAATTACTCATGCAAATAAAGACTGCAAGATAGGCTCAATGTATTCACTAAAATTGATTGATACCATCCATTTGCTTTATGTCTTTGATGCTCCTCTCTGTAGTTCTAGGGGCTTTTATGCAAACAAAATATAGAAAATCATACATGAATCTAAAGACTGCTCAATGCGAATATGCTGCAGGCTGTCATAATACTATCAGAGACACAAGGTATATGAGGTAATATCAGACCTGAGGAAGAGCTCTGCATCAGCTCAAAAGCTTGTCTCCCTCACCAACAAGTTGGTCCAATAAAAGATATTACCTCACCCACCTTGTGTCTCTAATATCCTGGGACCAACATAGCTACAACATCACTCCATATAATACTGTTAGCTAAGCTAATAAAAATAGCAGCTACCCACACATAAATCCTGCATCTCTCACTACACTGCCTTCCCAGAGGGCCCTCCTCCCCCAAGCATGTCCTGGGTTAACTTATCTGAATCCTCTGTCTGTTTAGTTGCCTGGCTTCATGGTTCTGACTTTATGGATGGATCTGGTCAGTCTACATGTTTGTGTCTGGGTAAAGATTTAGTGCAGGTCCCAGGCATTGTTAAGCATTTATCCCGTCACAGGATTTCAATGATGGATCCTGGCAATGGAGCTTTAGACTTTCCCTTCTTCAGGGATGGCAGGTAACAGGTGGTGCATGGGTCAAAGGGCAAGAAAGCAAGGACCGTGATCACCAAAGGGGAGGAAGAGATTGGAGTCAGAGCTCCACGAGCACTTTCACAAGGCTCAATGATGGTTTCTGGCTAGCAGCCTAACCAAGTTGCAAGCCTGGAAGGCTCCAGGATAAGTGGGCTTGTATGAGCCAATGTTAAGGTGGATTGGTTATGCCCTAAGAATTTGAGAGACTCTGGATTCAAGCCTCTACTGATGAGGGACAGGGATAGTTTGGGCAGCATCCACTCTCTTCCTCCCCTTCTGCTGTCAGGAGAAGCTGTCTACCAAGAGTTATCCTGTCTGAGCTACAGATAAATAAGTTATAGCTGCTTGGCCAAAATTCTAGATGTCTGTCCCTCTCCTCATTGGTCCCTAGCCATTTGCCAGTCCAACTACCTTAAATGGGGTTTGAATTTTGAGACACTCCAGCAAAAAAACTGGCATATAAGATCTCTGTCTATGAATTTCAATTGCAATTTTAGAAGAAAATGTCATCCTTGGCCACATTTAAATTACAAAAAGAAAACCTAATTTTTTTGGTAAGAACATAAAACAAAATAGTTCTGGAAAAGTTAAGGCACCAGTCATTGTTAACATAAGGTTCAGACATTGGGGGTAAATGGAAGATGCTACGTCTATTAAACAAATTAGTAAAGATCTACATATAGTTATATGGCCCAATCCTACAATTACTACTCAGGCAAATATGCTGTATTCATGAGTAGCCCCATTAGAAGCAATGAGATTGAGATGACAGTTTGCTAGACCAGGCCAATAATTTACTACTCTAGGTTTCTCCCTGAAGGCCCTCATCCTACAGCAACTTAATCACAATTGTGCTGACTCAGATCATAGTCTCATTAAAGCCAAGAGGACTATCTGCTAGAGAAAGGAGTACTCAGGTGAGAAAGGGTTGCAAAATCAGGCCCTCCGTTTCCTTTCTACAAATGACTTAGTGAAAAAACACTATGGACCAAAGTCCAAGGTGCCAAGGACTCTCAGCTGTCATCGACTGCAATGGATGTAAAGAAACCTCAGTGCCCCACAGAACTGGACTCTATAACCAGCACTGCATAGTTGCAGGAATGCTGGAACAATTTGGATAGTGGAGGTGCTGAGAGCCATTGAACCAAACTGTAAAACCTGTATCTAAAGAAAACAACTTCAAAACAGGGAGTGCTACAGCACCCCCAGCACCCTTCGTTCCAGCACCTATGCACAGTTGTAACCAACTATACCCTAGCAGAGGGAGTTAACTGAAAATATTATTGACTGGTCCAACAGGAGTAGCACTGTCCTAAAATAGTCTTATACTTATTACTCATAATAAGCTCTGTTATCATCCCAAATAGGGATGCTAAGGGGTTCAGAAGACACCCCTTACTTTCCTGCAGGGGCTTGGGATAGGAGAGGACTCCCACTCTCGCACAAGTGAGCAGACTGAGCTGGTACAGAAGGGGCGGTAATCTGGAGCGGTCATCGCTTACTTCCCTACACTAGCACATGGAGGGAGCAAGGACTAAATCGCAACTCTGACACTATTCAGTGCTGATCTGCTTTTGGGGCAGCTTCCCCTGACTCAGGGCTCATGGGCTAGTCCTATATGAAGTACTTTCAATACTGAGGTAAAAGTACTTAATTACCTAAGGTGTTAAAACAATTGGCAAGTTTTTAAGGGTGAACTCTGGACTGCATACTACCACCCTGAGATGGATAAATTACCTTTTAGCCATTTTGTTTAAAATAGCAAGTCTTATCTAAATTGAAAATGTGTCTTCTGTGCAGGATTAATAACTACTTTTCACCAAAAATTGCATAAGTGTATCATGTAAATGAAGGACTCCCTAAGCACACATTACTAGGAAAGACCATAACAGTCTATCATTTCAATGATCCCTGAATGACAGCGCCTGTAAGTAAGTTTTGATACAACAGATTGTGTGACAGCTTCATAGGAGTTGTTACAAGCTACATAGATAAAAATCTACAGAATGAAAGTGGACTAGCATCAATTATGTCAATAACTAGTAAACTAGAGTACATTCAAACTGGTCTTGGTACAAAAGATGGACATTTATCTTTCTAAATCGATTTTGGATTATTTTACCAACTATACAAGTATAAAGGGGCATGAGTACTGGCACAGTTGTCCAGGAATGCTTAAAGTCGGAGGGCTAACTGTGTCCCACAGAATCCTACAAACCTCTCCCTGTAAATGAAAGGGATTGGGGCGGGGAGGGGGTTGGAAATCAACTGCAGGTTTTTTATTGCTGGTGAAAACTAATTTCCTTTCATCGTTCAGTAAATATCTAAGTACAAACAAATGATATGCTACAGTGAATGAATCTGTGATAAAGGCAATATGCAAATATATATGAAAATTCAGTGTGCCTCTTGGAGTCCTGGCAATTTGCCTACACAGCATCAATATTGAAAAGTTTGGACTCTTACAGTAAAGGGTTATGGCTAAGGGTTCTTGCTTTTAGGAGTAAACTGATATCACAAAATGCATTGGTGGGGAAAAAGCAGACATGCTAGTATTATATGGGAGACAATGAAGAAGTATTATGCTTTTTCTCACTTCTGGAACTTGCATCTGTGTGCTGTTATTACTACTATGTGTATTACTGTAGTGCCATCCCACTTAATAACCTCATCTAGTCAATGTCACAAACAAGGTTGCCAGCTAGGACTTTAGAGAAAGTTGAAAATGCCAGAAATCTGTATTGGTCTCCTCCTAGAGGAACAACCTTACTTTAAGCAAATATTTGCTATTTTACCTTCTTTCTAAATAAGACTCCTCTAATGGTGAAGAGGGAGGTTGTAAGATGTAACCGTCTTCTCATTGCTCTACTTCAGAGATATGAAATACTGACAGCTATGAGATCAAATTATTTGGCTTTATGTTTATCTGCCAACCCAAACCCTTGAATTTGCCAGAATAGAAATAATAAAGTATCTAAAAAGTGCTCAGGTACAGCATTCTTTCATATCGATATTCCTTGTATTGTTGACAGTGTCTATTGCCAATGGCAAATTGTATTTAACCTTTTACAATTTTATATGGGTGTATAACAAAAGCAGCAGAAAATGTGACACCTGCAAAGAGAAAAGTATTTCAACTCCCTGTGCCCAGACTGATTTTCTATCCGCAACATATTGAAAGCTGAGAACATCCAAATCCTGGCATCAAGAGGTTAAAGAAACACTTTTAGTTATATTTTTACCCCAATGCACAGAGATTATACATATCCAACTAACAGCAGCAGCAATTCACTCTGATATGGGGCCTCTCATCAGAGGATCACAAAGTGTTTTACAAAAATCAGCCCTGGGTGGACTCCCAATGAAGTCTATGTGAGTTTTGCCAATGTGAATTCATTGGGCCCTCTCAACTCTCAACACCCTTGTGAGGTAAAGAAGTGATGTTAATCATAAATGCATAATTAGTCGTAAGAGATGAAAGAGTGTTTACTATACAGAAGGCCAGAGCCTAGTCTTCTGAGCATAGGCTGAAAACTAGAAACTCCTGAGTTCTAATCCCACTTGTGGCAATGACTGGCTTGTTCTGTTGGTCTTGGACATCTGTTTCAGATTTTCTGAAATCTTAATTAATCTTAATCTTTCTTAATGATTTTACCTACCTCAAAGAACCTTAATTAATATTTGCAAAGCAAGCTGAGAGCACAAAGGGGTATCTAAAGTAATTATTATAATTAAAAATGATAGATCAGTACAATGCTAATACAAAAAGCATCATCCTGAAGTACTGCGCATGTGTATTTATCATATTGCTTTAATCCAGTGAGTTGTTTTACTTTCTTGCATGAGCCTCCAACATTTCTTACTGGTACCGGGCGGGGGGAGGCAGACAGCCAAAGGAGGGGCAGGTGACCCTTCATGTGACTTGCCCCCAGCCCAGGCCCCCCATGCTCTTCCCATCCCCTCCCCATGATCCATCCTATGTTACCTGGGTGAGGGTCCACTGTCCTCATCCTGCTGCACCGGAGACTTTGGAACTGCAGTGGGGAAAGGAGCAGAACATGGGGCCACTGGATAGCCCCACACAGGCAGCTCCCCTGGAGCAGCTTTACAGCCCCCAACCCCGCCCCCTGACCTTCCATGGAGCTGCGTCTTCTCCATCTGTACAGCAGCAGCCCCACCACAGGACCGAGCTAGGAGGGTGGGGCTGGTACACCTGCGCCAGAGGAGCTGCTGGTGTTCTGCTCCTTCCCCCACTGTGGTTCCCAGGAGAGTCTCTCCCAGGAAGCGCAGTGGGAAAAGGAGAAGAACGCCGGCAGCTCCTCCGGCGGGGCTGCTGCTGTACAGACGGAGGAGACGTAGCTTCGTGGAAGGGCAGGGAGCAGAGCCGTTCTGCTTCTCTTGTGTCTTTCCGGTCAGGGTCTTTAACTTTTTTGCTGCCCCAAGCAAAAAAAAAAAACAACAACAACAAAAAACACCGCCCCGTTGAACCAAAAACAACCCCCCCTGCACCGCCCCGCCGAACCAAAAACAACCCCCCCGTACCGCACCGCCGAACCAAAAACAACCCCCCAAAGAGCACTGTCCCGCAGAACCAAAAACAACCCCCCCCAGGGCCGCCCCATCAAACCAAAAACAACCCCCCCAGCAGGGCCAGCTTTAGGCCTATTCCACCAATTCCCCCAAATCGGGCCCCGCGCCTAAGAGGGCCCTGCACCCAGTGAGAATCCCTTCCCTGGCTAGAGGCACCTTTTTAATTTTTACTCACCTGGTGGCACTTCAGGTCTTCGGCAGCACGTCAACGGCAGGTTCTTCAGTGCTGCTGAAGACCTGGAGCGAGTGAAGGATCCACCGCCAAAGACTCAGAGCACCACCCCGTAAATACAAGCCCCATGTGTTTTTTTACATTTTTTTTTTTAAAGTCATCTCTGCTGGGCCCCATCGAAACTGTTCAAATTGGGCCCCGTACTCCCTAAAGTGGGCCCTGCCCCCCAGCACCGCCCCGCCGAACCAAAAAGAAAATCAACCCAATCCCGCCTAGAGCGCCACCCCACCGAATCAAAACCAACAACAACAAAAAAACCCAGTGCCATCCGCCAAACCAAAAACAACATCCCCAGCGCCGCCCCGCCAAACCAAAAAGAAAATCAACACCCCCCTGAGCGCTGCCCTGCCGAACCAAAAACAACAACAAAAAAACCCAATGCCGCCCCATCGAACCAAGAACAACCCCCCCAAACATCACCTCGTCAAACCAAAAAGAAAATCAATCCCCCCCGAGCAGCTCTGCTGAACCAAAAAAACCTGAATGCTGCCCCGCCGAACCAAGATTGACCACCTCTTATAAGGTGCCGCCCCAAGCACGAGCTTGGTCGGCTGGTGCCTGGAGCCAGCCCCGTTTCCGGTCCACCATACCAGCTATAAATCTTACTGGTACGGTGGACTGGATCGGACTGCTGTACTTGCACTGCTTGCCTCCAAGCTTTCATGAAATTCTTCACGGAGAATCATTCCCCTCAGCTCCCCAACCTCTGTTTTCTCTAAGAGTTTGAATCAATGGTTCTCTATTTCTGTGTACTAAATGATTGTACAAAAAACAAGATTAATAAATTTTAAGGCCAGAAAAGGCTACCAAATTATCTATATAACAGAGGCCATAGAATTTCACCCGTTTACCACCAAAGTTCTCAATTCTTCTACCCTTGAGTTGAGCTTACTACCCAAGTTACAATTTATTGTAAATACTGGGAGTCAGGCCAGGGTTTTCAGGTTTCTTATTTATGAATAACTTGCTCAATTTCATAACTGAGACTACAGTTTTGCCGTGGAATCAAGGGGTAAAATCCTGACCATATTCAAATTAATGGCAGAACCCCTATTAACTTCAGTGAAACCAGAATTTCACCCAAAGGTTCCATAATTTTACACACACACACACACACACACACACACACACACACACACACACACACACACACACACACACACACACACACACACACACACACACACACACACACAGTTTATTAATATCCAGGACTTCTGACACTTAACTGCACTTCCATACTGTTATTTAGTCCTACTTACGTATGCACCAAGTGCTAAATTCTTACATATCAATAATCGCTATCATGTCAAATATCATGGTTATAATGGGTCCGGAAATGATTTATTGTTCCTTGTAAAAAAAGATTTCAGTGAAAACAAACAATTTTTTGTGTTCATCAAAATTTCAGTTTTCAGTGAAAAGCAGTTTGTTTTTTCTGTTTTTGACAACCAAAAACTGAAATTAAAGAAAAAATACTTTTTAGACACCAAAAATTTCACCTAACCATCCAAAATTTTGCCATTTTCAGTTGTCCCCTCTCTCCAAAAGAGTGACCAAAAAATTTCATTGAAAACAGGAATCCATCCATTTCTACAAAATAGCCATTTTCCACTAAAATAGCTTTTTTACTGAAAACAATTTACTAGTTCTAATCATGGCATAAAAAAACTATTTCTAGGTTTTTTTCCTCTGTCTCTTATAAGTGAAAGTGATGGCCTTTTTTATGGGTTGTATGTTATGGACTCTACACGTGTCAGCGTTCAGTTGCTCAGATGTTAATGCAGAAGTAATGTCCGTTATAGAAACATTATATTAAAATGGACTTGAAGGTATTGTACACTAAATATCTTTCATTGGCTGAGCAAAGTGAGGCCCTACACTCGGTTTGTATGTAATATAATAACTTGAATGCTGCATGCAAATCAATTCCAAAATTTCAGGGCATGTTTTAGGCAGTAATGAGCAGAACCTTATTGATTTTGGTGAGCACTGGAAGGGAAAAATTGGTAGTGGGGGGATGCCAACACAGAGCCCTTCACATCTGGCTAGCAGATCCAGCAGTTTCAACCACCACTGTAATTGTCTACAGATCAAAGAACCAGTTGATGGCAGCCCTTACACCTTCTAGCTTAGCACATGCACACCACCACGTCAGCTGTGCCCATGAATGACCTACCTCCCGGACAGAAAAGAAATAAAGCCTTGTCTACATGGCGAGTTAGTGAGTGGCAAGCTGGTGCACTGCAGAGTCACCCCTTGGCTTGCCATGCACTAATTCAACATAGGGACCAGCTCTCTGAATGATGGAGAGAAAATGGGGAGTATGGGGGAAGGAAGCACACAGAGCCCCTGGCTAGGGGAGAGAATGGGAGACCCTAGTATGATAGGGAATTGTCACAAACCAGGATTGGGCAGTCATGCCTAGTGGTCAGAGCTGGAGTCAGATGCCAGAAATAGCACTGAAGGTCCAAGCCAGAGTCAGGAACCAAGCAGGGGAGTGGGACAGGAGCAAGGCTGGATGAGGGCTAAAGCAAGGTAAGCAGAGGAGAATTCACAGCTGCAGCAATGTGCGTCGAGCAGCCAGAGATCAGCGGTCACTGCTGGGCTTAAGAGCAGGCTTGCTGACTTCCTTGGCCAATCAGGGAAAGTGCTGAATAAGGCAGAGTTCAGGTTTCATTCATTCATTCACAGTTCATTCAGTGGTGCCAAGGTCTGGTGGAAATCTCATAAACTCAGATATTCTGGGAAGATTACGGCCACATCCAAACCAGAACCAGAAACCAAGCCCATCCAGTCTTGGATCTGACATGGAATCATGGACTGACGATGGATTTGGAGCCAAGAATTTTAATCCAGTATCCCCACCAAAGTTAGAAATACTGTGATTAGAGGCTTGAGGTTTGGCTCCTCTCTAGGTTTTCTGTTTACAATTGCACGTCTCCGTTCTCATTTCCCAATGATATCTAGTCAATAGATGCATTTTAAAATGAAATGTTTTAAATCATTTTAAATGCAAATAAAATGCTCATCATTTATCATCCTGAACCAACTACTTGTTCATTTCCAGCACGCAGGCTCCAATCCAAAACACTTAAGCATGCGCTCAACTGTAAGCAGGTGAGTAGTCCCACAAAATTCAATAGACTTACAGTAGACTGACTTGGGACTACTCACCTGCTTACAGCTGAGCACATGCTTAAATGCTTTGCTGAAACGGGGTCTAGTCTTCAAACCCTTAAGAGCACCTTTGAAACCAACTGGCATGAACTGAAGCTGCTCTTAAAAACAGACTGCTAGAAGCGAGTCTGATTACAGCACAACTCTGATTATCCGTTTTCAGCTATCTTAAAAACCCGTTCGCAGAAATAAATTACGTCCCTACAACTTCAGTTAATTATAGTAAAAACACCCCCAATTTCAAAACATCATCGTTATCTGAACATACTTGTCCCCTGTCACAATGCAGGTGACTGAAGCTGTAGTGTGCTCCTTGGTCACTGCCATTTTATTTTTTTTAAAATAAGAACAAAATTAATTTGAGTGTCCTATTCAATTGTTTAGCTATAAATCAGTTTTCAGAATTAAGCAGCTACCGTGATGTGCAACAACTCTTCAAGGATTTTGCATAGAAGTAAACAGCTGAGGGGGGAAGTCCCATAGCTTTATATCTTCTCCATTTTTTGATCTTGAGCAGTTTTCTCCTGATACACAAAGAAAGTCTTCTTAAAGCTTCTGAACATATGTATTGGTTGCTGTGATTTTTCCATTCCTTCTTCTAGATCCCCTTTGAAAATCTCCTCAGGCTTTCATGTTTCTAATTCTTGTTTCAACAAAACAAATTTAATTATTTCTAAGGCGTACACATCTCTATTTGAAATTTTTAGGGGAACACAAATGAAAAAAAAGGTTGAAAACCAGACCACTGGTCTATTAGCACCTTGCCTGTGTTTCCCTCGCTCCCCTCTCCAGGGCCTTCTAAGAACTCAGTTCAAAAGTCGTTCAAATACTCTCCATAAGGGATTCCATTTATTTAGGCCACTAGGGACACACTTCCCCCTCCAATCCTAGTTCACTCTCCCTCCCTCTCCCTCCCAAGAGTCCAAAATAACACAAAGTTGAAAATAAAACAAAACTTTCTCACACTCTTTACCCCAGTTTCAGCTGGACTCAGCCCCTCCTTCCTGAGGGTCTGCCTGTCTGCTTCCCAGTAACTTCCACCTGGAGTTTGTCCTTCTCCATAGGCCTTTCAAGTTCAGCCCTTTAATCTCTCTGTGTGCTTGGACTGGGTCCTCCGCCCTCCCCAAGCCTCCCCGCCTTAAGAGCTTTCTCCATCTTTCTGCCTAGCCCATTCTCTGAGGCCCCGCCGACTCCCTCTGTCACTCGCTTTCCCCCACCCTCACAGTGTCGCCCATTTTCACCGGGTTGGGGAGAGTCCCTTTTTGACTAGGTGTTCGATTGAAAACTGGACACCTGGCAACCCTCCCCCTTTACTGCAACTGCCTGCTCTTTTTACCCTGCAGCACCTTATTCAACCCAGGTGTGGCTCATCCTGTAATTAGGGATGGCTTAGCCCCAGGCTATCCAGCCCACAGGCCACCCTGTTACAGTGATCAGTGCAAAGCATTAGATCAGAAACATCTTTAGCAAAGAGCCGTATGTAGCCTTGTGTCACTATAACAATATTTGATTTTGATTATTGTAGGAAATATTGCAATTATGTCACTGTATATTTCTTCTTTACGCTACAGTGATCTTTTACATCATTGTAATTCTTTCCAGATCCAAACTAAATGTTTGTATTAGCAAGATAGCAATTGATAGAAATCCTATTTTTTAATATCTTTCAATTGTAAAATATAAACCAGCACTGGGGGTCTGGTTTAAAACTAATCTATGCCAGACAACTGAGGATTACAATCTGAATCTCTGTCCTTTTCTCCATTGTGCCACGGTGCACCATGGATCACAAACACTAGGTAATTTTACATGCAATACGTACTGCATTTCCGGCATGTACAGTGAGTTAAAAACTTAAAGACTTAAAGCAAGTCTGATTTCCCAGCCTTTAATTAGTTTAAGCCTGCCCTCTCCTGTTGTTTACAAACTTCATTTAATTTATGGTTTTAAATGTTATTTTACCAAAGACAGTTAAAGAAACAAAAAAGGCAAGGGAAGGGAGAACAAAAGTCTGGAAAAGTATTATGGTCAAATTCTGTCCTTTCAAGGATGTGCTTGCATAAGTGTGAAATTTTCACAGATGTCAGCGGCACTGACTTGCTGCGCTGCCCTGGCTTTTCAGATGATACACAGCAGTGACTCCAGCTTTGAGCGGCATTTCTTTCTAAGAATTCTTTGGAACCCAAACCAAGCATAAGTACAGCTGATTTTTAAAAGAAAATCCTGATTCTCCAAGCTGTTACCTGGGTTGGATTTTACGCATGGTGAGCAGTCCCATTGACTTCAGTGGGCTACTCACAGGCTTAAAGTATGTGCAAGTTTGTTTGCACAATCGAGCCCAAAGTACAGGTGTACTCTCGGTATAAGAGGGTGTGTCATAAGTAGATAGGTAAGGTAAGGGTTAAGTTTCTTTTACCTGGAAAGGGTAACCAAACACCTGACCAGAGGACCAATCAGAGAACTGGATTGTTTAAAAGTCAGGGGC
>NC_133778.1:38881404-38937013 GCF_003597395.2 Chelonoidis abingdonii | reverse complement strand
CAGAATTTGTATACTCGGGGTCTTTTGTTTTCTTGCTATCTCTCTCTGTGGCAGAATTTGTATACTCGGGGTCTTTTGTTTTCTTGCTATCTCTCTCTGTGGAGTATACAAATTCCCGCCCCTGACTTTTAAACAATCCAGTTCTCTGATTGGTCCTCTGGTCAGGTGTTTGGTTACCCTTTCCAGGTAAAAGAAACTTAACCCTTACCTTACCTATCTACTTATGACAGGGTGTGACTCAGCTCTTAGTGGAGATCCCTGCCCCAGCAGCACACACAACCGACTAGGTAACAAAGTTCTGCTGAGGAGGAGGGACTTGGAATGCAGGGGATGCGCAACACCCTGATTGCTGCAGAACAGTGCTCCATGGAGCTTCAACCATTGCAGTGAAGAGGTGTTTTGGAAGTGGGGGTAATGAACAATGGAACCATGCTGAATTCCCCATCCAGGGATGGATGCAGGACTATTACCCTGAGGCTGCAATAATAGCTGTTGAGTAGAAGGTCTATCACCACTACACAACCTGGGGGTGAGGATTTAGTTCCACACCCACTACTCCAGCACATTGACTTAGGCTGCATCTTCAGCAATAAATATCCACATAAAAATCTCATCGGCACTTGGACTTCTTCCCCACTTGGAATTCTTTTACCAAAAATAAATAGGAATTTTTGTAAGGCCTCAGACAACAGAGCCTCAGTACAGATCGGGGTCTCCAAGCACGATCATAGCAGTAATACAGCAAGTAGACCATGTTATGGATTCATCACTTGTCAAATTCTGTTACATTTAGGACCCTAGAAAAGCATCTAACACTGGTAAATGTCTGCATTTGTTGCAAGTCCATAACTAACTAAATCACTATTTCCTCACCCCACCCCCCCAAAAAATTCTCCACTCCCTTTTGCAAAATAAAAGATATAATACTTATTTGGTTGAAACCCCTTTTCAGCTAAATTTCCCCTGTAAGCAAATTTTTTATAATCATGTGATTTGTCCCATGAAGAATAAGGATCAGGATTGTGTAACAACACTACTGACTACCCCTTAAAACAATACATTCAGAAATCACTACTCCTCTCCATCTCAACCATTTGTCAATACACACAGACTTCAGGGATCTGTGCTTTTAGATCATATTCATATCAGCACAATAAAGTAGATTCTCTTATAATACAGGACCTGATTCTCCTCTCATAGAAACCAATGGCAAATCTCTCACTGAGTTTAGCTAGAGAAGGATTGATCCTATTTTGTTGATACATAATACATACAGTATCTGGGAACCAGGTCAGGCAACATATATCTGTTTCACAGTAAAAACAAAATATTACCCTGCAACAAATCTGCTCTGAGGCCTGGGGACAGACTTTGGCAGAGTGTGCAAAAGGAGCAAAAACAGACTCTCCTCCTTATTTTCATACTTATTACTTCTGCCAATTTCCCTTTGTGGAATTTATATGAGACTATATTCAAGTACATATAAAAAACAAACAATCTTCCCCCCCGCATCCCCCCCCAAATAGCTTTTCAGAGTAACAAATATCATCTGGTAGTCAGCATTGGCTGTAATACAATCCCCTGTACCATAAGGTGTTGAATGTCTATTTCGTGAAGAAAATACAGTAAAGCAATATCATGACTCCATCAAATACAATCCAGACAGGACTCCATCAAGTTACACTGAATGCCACTCATTTAAAAATAATCTTGCAGATATTGTATCAACATAGCGCCACTGAAAATGAGTAAACTTCAGAAAACTGTAAAATGCTTTTAAAACATCACATATTCACCACTAACAGCACATTTTTCTTGTAACAGAAACCAACACTAATGATAGAAATGTGCCGTTCTGCAATTTAAGCAGAAGAACAGAAAATGAATAGTATGTCCTATGTCATCAGTGAGTCCTTTAATTCATCAAGGCCCAGAGATTCAGTAGCAAAGTATTTAACCCATGAGTTTTATTGAACACATCTGCATTTGGGGTGAAATTCACCTCTTTGCAAAGAGCCAGCCCAAGGCATTAGCGCCACCTATGTAAAACAGCACGGCCTGATTCTCATTTCCACAGACGTCTACTTGCCCTAAAGCAGGAGGAAATTACATTTGCACACACTTTCAGGCACCTTTTATTGTCAGAGCAGTGGCGAGTGGCCTTAATGTAAAAGAAAGTCAGGCCTTCTGTCCTCAAAACAGGGCTTAAGTGAGACTTCAATGGGACAGAGGCCTTGTGACTGCCCTGTGCAGCATGGTGAATTTCACCACCTATGTACACTCACATCGAGCTGACTACGCTCCCAGTCTTCTGCCCCAGCATACAATGTACTCATTGTAAAATCTGGGACTGAGTCTCTTGGGACAGGTTCAATCTCATGCCTGTGTTAGTTGTTTCAAATCCCTGGACAGGAATTTGGAATTGTCCCTCGCCAGGCAGCATGATCCAATGGACATGGCCCCACAATGGGAAACCAGAGAGCTGGGTTCTAGTCATGTGACCTTGACCAAGTCACTCCAACTCTTTCTGCCCTAGTTTCACCAGAAGTACAATAATAACGCTTGCCTGCCTGACAATATTTACCCATCTTTGTAAATTCTAGGGATAGAAAGCTCTGCTAATACAGCAAGCAGCCTAGAATACTATAGCACTTCTCTCTTACAGACTGCAGCCAAGAAGAAAGACTTACTTTCTCAAAGTGATGATAGATAAGAAAAAAGAAGAAGAAAACCAGAAGAAAAAGATTTTTTGTAGGGTAAACTGGGATTCGTGGAGTTGTTGTTTGCCAAGAAATCCTAACATAGTCCAGAATCAATCTATGTAGTTTTGAACAGTAACATAGCACGCTTTTCTTACAGGAAGTTGTGTGTGTCTGATGGGCCTACGTTATGTTCACTGTAAAAGGCACTATTTATTTACTAGTATGGAAGCAATTTCAGCATAAGAGGCAGGAATGTAAATAAGACCTCATCTTTTGAATAATTCATGTTTTTGTCTATATAAAAATATAATAGTTTACTTCAGATGTAAGTATTTATTTACATAGGTTTTTAATGGTGCAACCCATTCTCTTAGATCTATGTGCCACCTTTCCTCTGTTCATACATCTCCCCTGGATATCTAAGGAAATGCTGCACACCAACTGAGGGTGATATATGGCCTACTTTATACAAGTTAAATAAGACTAAGGCTTCTTGCTGAATAGTCAAGATGTTGGCTACGTTTTTTAAAAGTTAGTGATTTTGGGTACTCAACTTGAAACACCTGTAAAGTGCTCCAGTTTCCAGAGGCTCATCCATTTCTCAAAGTCAAACATTCTTAATGTGTTTCAAGTTGGGCTCCCAAAATTACCCATTGCTTTTGAAAATTGTGGCCATCAGCCTTTGTATTTAATTAACATTTTTACTAGGCTGCATATAATCTGGAACTTTTCTTTAATCAGCCAACCAGATTTCAAAACATCTGTATTGTAAGAACAAACAGATACCATAATAAAGTCATTGTGATCATAAACAAAGTAATATGTAACATACTGACAGAAAATACAAACATTTTTATCAATGAATGTTAGCTTTTCAGTGAGATAAAGTACAATTTGGAATTGTTGATGAACAGTGAGAGATTGTGTGTGTGCAACTTGGGATCCATAAACTGCAAATTTATGTGGGCATATGTCAGTATTTAAATCCTCTATGAAAGAAACATATGATTTGTTAGCAAAAACAAAGTGCATTTTCCTTACCTTGTCAATTAAAAGGTTGCAAAACTCTTGTAGCAAGACAACCATTCTGTCACGAAAGAAGTAGTATTTGGAATGGGTCCAGACCAGACAGATGGCATGGCAAAGAGGTTCAGTGAGACTTTCAATATCTGGGAAGTTTGATTCTTCCAAGACGGTACTGTAACATTTTAAGGCCAAGGTACAAGTCAATATCCTGAGCCTCCGAAACTGCTAAAAGATGCAGAAAGGAATAATAGGGATGAAAACATTTTTCTAAATTGATTCAGACAACTGTATTATCGAGAAAGATTAATGAAATTTAGCATCAAAACATATCAACTCTTAATATGCAATCTAAATTCCTTTGTATGCTTTGCAAATGAGCATGTGTACAAAAATCAATGCCTCATATCTTCTCCAACCTTTAAGATAAATTGTTTGAAACTGAAATAATAGCTGCTTCTTGATCTTTCTAGGATCTCTATTATCTTATGGACCTTTGGATTTTATAACTAAGGTAAAAATGTTTAAAGATATTTAGTATAGTGACAGATACAAGGGTATACTTTGTATGTCACTTTGCTGTATGTTATGCAGCCCTGCACACAGTAACTGAGATACAAACGTACATAACGCTATTATTCTCATTGGTCTATGCAATGTAATCGGGTATATAGAGAACCAAATATCGCATGGCAGGTAGAGCTGCAGCACATGTCTGCTGATACAGGGCAAGCTGGTAGTGGTTAGCCACTACTGAAATCAATTATCTTGTGCAGAGCAACGGAGACCATTGAGAAGAGACATTTCAGAGACCTACTTTCCGAGGACCTACTCCTGCAAACACGCATGAGCAAAGTCATGCCTGTGCACAAACGTTTGCAGGATTGGGCCTTAACTCAGCTCAGACGCCCTGATTCCAACCATGCAAGTCATTTTAGTTTGGGGATTACATTACACAATTATTGTCATCTGTGCTTTGACGGTAAAAAATAAAAAGATCAAAGAGAGACATACTGTATGAAACACAGACTTTGTTGTTTAGTTGCCCAGTGATGTAGAACTGGTGAGCTAGCCACACATGGCTAAAACAATTAAGAAACTTCACAGTACTAATGCTGTAAACCTGGAAAATAAAGTTACTGCTGCTAGGAGTCAATAGTATATTCATTTTAGTTTTAACCAAAACCATCAATCTCATCAAATTGGTAATTTGGCACATTTCCTATTCAAATCAAGCCAATTAATCCCTATCATGGTTTATTATTTTACTGTTATGAAAGTTCCAAAGCAGATTGCAAGTTCTTTTGAAGTGATATTATATTTTACCTGATCATAAAAACCTAATAAGTTTTCCTTTTGGAGTTGCCAAATCTCTGTTTCTGTAGAAGATCCAGAGGTTTCTCGCGGTAAAACCATTTGTGCTGAATCTTGTCTTAAAACATCACATATCTGATGACTCCACTGGATTACCATTATGCCAATAGAATTTAGTGGGGTGGTTTAAATGGAAAGTGTCCTGGACAAAAATACCAGATTTTCACCATTCATAATGAAAACAAAAAACGATTTAACCTTATTTTCTATTTAACATTTTTATAAACAGAGTTTGGATTTCATTCCTCCAATTATATTATCATAAACCTGAAAAATGTGTTTGTATTATTAACAGTATACCATGAATTCTCACTCTAATAGATACATAACAGATCTAACATATTTCACATATTAAATAAGCCAAGTTACAAAAACAGCAGGTCATCCTCTAAAAAGAACATTTAACTCACACAGCAAACTTTGGATCCATATTTTAAAAAACAAAACTATTATTCAATGGTTCAGTGTTTAAACCCAGGGCTTTGGTTATGGCCTATTTCTGACAGAGATGTGATATGTATAAACAGTAGCCTGTTCCAAGCAGGGTCAATTAATTTAAATCAGCAAGCAGGAAACCTTGATTTAGATAATCATGATTTTCATTTGTAGTTTTCAGTTATTTTCCTGAAGAACAGTTGAGTCTCATTAGCTGATAACTATTAAAACATGTTGATTTGCAACTAAACATAGCCTATACACTCATGGCTTGCCTACAGAAACAAAGCTGGGATGTGTATCCCACCACTAGCCTCCCAGGGACTAACTACCTGTATGTACTGGCTGACACATTAACAGTTTGTTAATGTGCTTTGATCTAGTCCTTTAAACTAAAGTGCATTAACAAACTGTTAAAGACAGTCTCTACGTAAAAGAATAAATGGACACAAATCAGACGTCAAGAATTATAACATTCAAAAACCAGTCGGAGAACGCTTCAATCTCCCTGGTCACTTGATTAAAAAGTCGCAATATTACAACAAAAAAACTTCAAAAACAGACTCCAACGAGAGACTGCTGAATTGGAATTAATTTGCAAAATTGACACCATTAAATTAGGTTTGAATGAAGACTGGGAGTGGATGGGTCATTACACAAAGTAAAACTATTTCTCCATGTTTATTCCCCCCACACACACACACTGTTCCTTAACACCTTCTTGTCAACTGCTGCAAATGGACCGTTTATCACTACAAAAAAGTTTTTTTCTCTCCTGCTGATAATAGCTCACCTTAATTGATCACTCTCATTACAGTGTGTACGGTAACACGCATTGTTTCATATATATGTGTGTGTGTGTGTGTGTGAGTCCTCACTATATTTTCCATTCTATGCATCTGATGAAGTGGGCTGTAGCCCACGAAAGCTTATGCTCAAATAAATTGGTTAGTCTCTAAGGTGCCACAAGTACTCCTGTTCTTTTTGCAAACTGTTAACGTGTGTCAATAGGGTTCACATGGATAGTCTACAGCGGACTAGTGCATGGTAGATTCACAGCACACTTGCCACAGATTAAAAGTTTGTGTAGACAAGCCCTAAATTTACTGTTCTGATTTGCTAACACTATAAGGATATACTTACTGAAGCAATTATATAGTTTAACTGACATTTACTCAGATTCTTAATTTTTACATTTTTGTTAGAAAATGGTGAATGATACAGTTCTTATTTACTAGATGATGAACTTTTTTACTTGTGATTTCCACCCCCCCCAAGCTCTGTTTACGTGGAAATTCACATTAAAATGCATAAGACAGCATTTTTTATTAAATAAAACTACCTTAAGGAGTATTGGGTACATATGCTTTTTTCCTTGTCAAAACATATTGTCCATTTAAAACTAACTGATGTATTAAACAAAGGATGTATTATCTCTGGTTAGTAAACTGAACTGATTGGGTCTGTTCCCTATGCCCTTCAAGATTTTAGAACTAGTAAATCTCACCCTTTCATACCTAGCTTTTATTCATAGATTGGAAGAGGAAAACAAGGTTGGCTGCTTTTTCAACTCCCAGTTGGTTTCTTAACTTTAAGTGAACTAGTCATTGGCCCAAATTAGTTAAACAGAAATTAATAAAACATTCTCGCAGCTCCTACAGAAAAGGCTACTCCTGTCAAATGCTGGTTGAGCTCTTCAACAAACAAGTCCGGTTCCAGGTGCTTAGCCAGTGACTTTCACCAGTTTAGTGATTTGACTTTCTTTAAAGCTTGGCAGCAAACTTGTACTGCTTAATATTATTTTTGTATTTAATTTAAATGATCTTAATAGGTAAGTTCATGCCTTTTCAGTTTCAAATTTAATTTTAAATTGTTTTATTTTTTAAAAAAAAACCTATCCCTAATTTATATTTAAAAAAAATGTAATAAAAACCATTTTTTTTAAAAACTAGAATCAATTTTTATCCACCCTGGTTCCGGAGTACTGGCTCAGCAGTCCCTCAGTGCTAGACGGAGAGAAATTCCATCCCACCCTTGCTTGTCTTCCTGAGACTGTTTCCTCTTCCTCAGCACAGCAAATCCTCTGCTTCACTTACTCTCTTTGGGACCCTGTGAGAACTAAAACCTCCAAATGGGCCAATAGCCCCACAGTCCTTTTCCTCTTCAGAGCAAGGAGAAAGTAAAGCTTTTAAACAAGCTAGTAAACAAAAGCAGTCTCAAAAGAACCACAGGGGCTGATCCAGAACTTCCAGTCAATGGAAAGATTCCTGTTCACTTCCGGGGGCTTTGGATTAGGCCCTCAGTTTTAAAGGAAAACAAAGTTATGCTGAAGTTAATAGTGTTACCCAACCATGAAGCACAGTTCTCCAGTCCCACCACTTAGTTAGCCATTCCCAGACCCCTGTTGCTAGTTTGCACTGTCTATCCAGGCTGGGTTTCCTCTAAGGCTAACACACTGCAGCTGTTTCAGGCTGACTGGTTAACCCTTGCCTCCCCATATAGAACTGAACCCTGGGGCTTTCTAAACCCAATTCTCTTCTGCCTGCGCCTTCCAGGATGCATACAGGTAAAATATTCCTATCATACAGCCACATGAGAAAAAGGTGAATCATTTAGATGGCTAAGTTATAAAGAACAAACAACAACTGGGCCTAATTTGGGGCCCTGGTTCTCTAGCTCGCACACAGGAAGTCTGATGGGATGAACAAGATAAAAATAATGAGGGCTGATCTGAGTTGTAATAGTTTATAACTATCAGGTATTTTAATTCCAGTTGTAAAAAAAATCCTAGATCATAAACAGTTTAACATCTATTTTAAATTTATCTTTGAGAAAAGAGGTTAGCATTCATTATACAAAATTAAAAAATCATTAGCCCCTTATTACTACTGTCATATGCTTGTTTTATTATGTAAATCTGCAATGTATACAAATTATCATACACACAAAGCGTAGTTACACATCAGTTTCATCAAGGTTTTCTGTATAAGTGTGCAGGGGGAAGTAAGTTTTCCTTCTACAAGTCCTCACAGAACAAAACCTTTGCTTATCAGCCATTCAACATGCTTCCTTACATCCTCCAACGTTATTCTTACCCAACCATTGGAATTGTGTGGGTTGGAAAGAATGGTAACCAGGACCTGCCAACAAGTTTAAGTAAATCAAAGATGTGGGGCTGAAATTAGAATCTGAGGAGGAAAAAAAATCAAGTCAGTAATGACAGGATATAAAACAAGAGAAAAAATGATAGTGCATTTATTAAAACCTCTAATTTAGGTATTTACATGATTATGAATTTGTTGAAGTCTTTATATTCTTTATGTTCTGATTGTTTTGTGATAGCATATATGCACAATATCTTACAAATCTATTAGCTGCTGTATTTTACCACAGATAGTTTAAAAAAAAACAATCTTAAGCTCTTGTCAAAAGTGAATAATCAGTTTTCACTGTCAGTAAAATATTTGCTTAGTAATAACATCCATTTGCTCAGATGTAGTTAATTTTGGCAAGGTACCCATCACATGAGATTGCTGACTCAACATTCTTTATAACAACCTATTTTTATTTAACGAAAGACAATTCCCAGAGATTTGAGAAATTCCACTCTATGGAGTGGAGCACCCAACCCTTTGCCAATGACTTCACTAAGAGGAGGACATAACATATTTGGACCCACCCCTGCATTCCTTGAACCCACATTAAAGTCAATGCGAAGGGAATGGAAAAAAAAGAGATATTGGATGCCTAAGGAACAGAACAGGCCCAATAACAATCATTATCATTCTGATTTTGAGTGTTATGCTGTTTGTGTGAAGTAATAGCTATTTTAAAAGTCTGCTAAGAACTTATTCTGTGATTTACATATTACTTCTAAGAGCAGCCTCAATAATCTTGGAACATGGAAAAATATGATTAGCATATATTTGTAACAAAGTGCATATGCATCAATTATATATATTTAACATGAAAAAGAATGTACTTCAATACAGATAGAAGACAAGTTGCCCAAAATATGCATAAGTTGCCTTTGACTTCAGAAAGTAAGACATTTTTTAACTGTGAAACAAGCAGCAGTATAGGCTGGTGATAAAAACCTAAAATTGAAATATATAAAATCCTATACAAGATACAAAAGGACTGCAAACGAGGACAAGCAAATCGGATGGGGACTTGCTCCACTGAATGAAGATCATAAGCCTGGCTTTTCCCTAACTATGCAGAAACAAATTAACGGGGCCTGAGGTATGATGGTGGTGTTTATTTTTAGGCAATTATAGCTTAGTTTTTATCAATGAAAGTTTTATTTAAATGGTGTTTTAAAATTCCTTTTCTTGAGTTCTCCACATGCTGAGCTCATCTGAAGCCCTGCACTCTGGAGATTAGTGCCCAGTGAATGCAAGAAATCTTTAGGACCTATCAACCCCATATCATGTACAATTTTCAAGACTAGTAGTTGCTTCAGTGAAGATTTTAGCTGAATAGTCTGAACTTAAATGTTTGTGATGGGAGAAGATGAGTTTTAACCACAAACTAGAAATGCTTCAAGTTTATTTTCCTGCAAGACTCTCCAGGCTTTAGGGATACTAAAAGAATGCGCTCTCTTTTCAGAATTCATTTGGGGGTTCTATTTTCTCATTGAAATTTCTATACCAGTAAAACAACATTCACTCAATAGAACAGGGGTTGGAACCACCATGTTGTGTGATGGACACTTGACAAAATTACTGTACTTAGTGATAGACATTGGGGATGTGGGGGTCATGTCATTCAGTCATTCAATTTTTTGAGAAATTACCACAGACTTCAAAATTTTGACCACAGATACTTAGTCTGTATAATTTGGACATGTTGCTGACCCCTGCAATAGAACATATTGCCAGACTTTTGCTGCCCAGGCTGGATGCACAGCTAATGAGGATGGTGAGCTGAAGGCACTGGGTCCCTCTTTTCCACCTACTCTAGCGCATCTGAAGAATTCAGAGGCTTGCACTCCCAGAATATGAGGCATGGTAGAGTGAGAATGTTACCACCAGTGTAGTGTAATGCTGTCAGCAAGCAGAATTGAACTAGGGACCTCTGGAGCTTAGTGCATGAGCCTCTACTGCCTCTAAATGTCAACTGGCTGTTAGCTAAGGCTGTAGAGCAGACTCATTTAACTCTCTCTAAATGGTCTCAGTGCCACTAGATGGGACAGAACACCAAACCCAGAAGGTGTGTGGGTTACACTAGGCACCTCAGAGAGGGTGAGCAAGGGGAACTTCTGTTCACAATAGCACTTGAGCTCATCTGTGGAAATGTGTGATTACAGATACATACAAGGGGGATGCCTGAAAACCTACAGAATTGTGTCTGAAGGACTTGGACAGTCCTGGTTCTGTTTTCCGCAGTAAGAGGCATAGGCTAGAGTTTGGTAAGTTGATAACATTCTAGCTGTTTAAGGAGGAAGGATTGTATAATTTCTTCTATTGCCATAGTTCCATTCCTAGATCCATTGCCTCAGACCTTGCACAAGTGACCTCAAACCTGGTGATTACACCAATTTTTTTATCTTCTGCTTAAGAAAGGACTCACAAACCATTAATAAGGCTGGCATATAAGGTAACTTTTTTCAAAAGCAACAAAGTGACTTAGGAGCCTACAGTCTTGTCCAAAGTGGCCTAAGCTAAACTGACAAAAGGCACTTGCAGTACAGAAGAAGAGTGTCCACATAAGGAGTTAGTGGGAATAGCTATTTCACTTTACATTCACACCTTAGCTTATGCCACACTAACTTCCCAGTGTAAACAAGCCCTTTGTCCCAAAAGTGTTCAAAAGTGACCAAGTTTTACCCTATATGTCAGTCGTATTAATGGTTTCTGATCCTCCATCCCTTTTTCATTCAGGAAAGAAAGCATTTTGCAAGATCACTGGGTTTAAGGCCAATTGAGAAAAATCTGAGGCAGTACTGTTATGACAGGATCTACGGAAAGATCACTTGATCTCTTTAGGCTCCTAAGTGCCTGAAGTCCCTTTTGAAAATGAGACATAAGCTCCTAAATCACTTAAGTGCTTTTTGATAATTGTCAATTGATGTGAGCTATGTATTTCCATGTTACTCCTAACTCTTTAAGTGAAATAAGAGGGATGAGGAGAGTTAATATAGAACCCTTGCCTACTCTGTCTTTGGAAATAAACATCTGCGCTCTCCTTGCTGGTTTGCAATTTACATACTGTAGTGTGCATCTATCCAGCACTTTAGTTTTGCTCCTAATCCTACCTCCTATCGTGCCTTCTCAGATAATCCCACTTGATACAGTCAAAAACTTCTCTGCACTTAAGGAGGACCATGCTAGACTAGCCTCCTGACTCGAATAAATGGATCACCCCCAGGAATCTCTGTGTTGTCAGTCATCTGTCACTCCTACAGAAAGCCAGTCTGGTCTCTCTTTACCATCTGTAGTAACAGGTACCCTAGCCTACAAGCTAGGACCTTTTACTAACAGTATATTAAGAAAAAATTGGGTCTATAAATGTCATGTTCCACTTCAGCTTTGTCCAGTTTTATAAATGTTTAATGCATTAGTTTCCTCAATATGGGAGCCATTTGCTATCTAATATACTAGAGAACAATGCACATTTTCAGGTAAGGTATCTATGGGTACTCACAGAAAACACTAACTGAGCTAAATGCTTTTCCTACTGGCATCTTTTAGATGATTTCTGATTTCTTCTGATTCAAATGGCTAAAAATGGTGATTTAGGTAGCTGGAAGTTTGGGCATTTTTGCTTCATTATAGGTACTTTGTCAACTGGAAAAGGTTTTTTTCTGTTTGTTTTGATATACACATGGACATAGAAGACTTCAAAAATACTTTACAAATATATTTTCTTCTAACTGTAACTATCACTCATCGTATCTCCAAGAAGCAAGAAAGCCTGTGTTTCTCTTAGAATTCTAAATTTATATGCCAATGAGGGAGCTTTATTTCCCCCTCATATAAATTTTCATTAGGCCTGAGGAGGGCTCTATCTTTCCTGAAGGACTCACGTTTAATTGGCCTCTAAGGGTAATATGCTGCTTGAAGGTTCTTTCAGAATCTGTTTCTCTGCTGCTTTGCCAAGTTTTTTTTTGTTTCATCTAATCATTTATGTCTATCAGCTTTCCCTTCCCTTTCACTGCCAAAGACAAAGCTGATAAGTTTGTCTTTCATTATATCTTTATAAGCATCTCACCAACAGTGTCGTCTTTAGAATCTCCATTTTCCAGGTAGTGTAACTGCTTCTTTCACAAGCTAATACAATAATATCTTAACATTTCATGTAGTCACAAGATTTTCTGAACTTCGCCATAAGCCCAGACTGACAGAGTCATCATAACAGGTTCATGGGCTGACCAAACTATTTTATTTATTCTATTTAATCTAGATAAGGGATGAAAGTTCTCTCCAGGAATTCCCTACCTCTTATAATATTCCCGTTCAGTATGAATAACCACCTAAGCATCTCTCAGAGTTATCTTATGTAGGGTTCAGTAGAGGATTTGAACCACTTTCTCCATAATTTTTTTACTCTTGATAAAAGCTTCTCTCTTTCATGGTCTCCCTACTGCCAATGAGCAAGCTGCCCCCTATTTATTATAACAACCACAAAATAAACCTTTTTCTTCCTTCAGTCTTTCAGGGAAGACTACAAATCTAAAATAATTTCCTTTAAGACAGTCACCATCACATAAGAGTCTTGTTGACATTAAGCCAATTTGTATTTTATTTCGGTCTTCATGATATACTTTGTAATCACTGCACCGTCCAATTGAGAGAGGCATTCCTTCCCTGCTTCTACTCAGTTCTTGATCTAGTATTTGTCATCAGAATATAAACATATGTCTGCAATCTCTGTAGATATGCTTTTAAGGTATTAGAAATAGCCTTATTAGTATAAGTGCCAGACTAGTAGTTTTCTCGTCAGAGGGTGGGATTACTTGACCCAATATTTCTTTTTGTCACATTTCCGACACTAAATTTTAATGACCACTAAAAGTCAGATGTCTTTCATTATGGAACACAATAGTTGAAGAAATTCATATTTCACATCGTTGAATAATGTGGGACATGAGCATCCCCTGGGCCAGATTCTGATCTGCCACTGATGTTGCCACTGTAAATCAGAAGTATCAGTCACCTCAGAAGCCTAAACTAGCTTAATCTTGTGATGCTCCGGCATTCAAAATCCGTTTTAAAAGAAATAAATTAGCCCAGATTACAATGAATTTTTGCACTATTGCAACAGTCTGTGTTGAGGGGAGTCTATAATAAATCAATGTATTACTGTACAACATTCCTGCACACTTTAGGTATTAAAACTTGCACTGAAAGGCTTAATACAGTATTTTTGGTGGGGCAAAAGATGAGAATGAGTACAGCACCTCGTACAAAGGGAACCCGGTCTTACGAAAACCTCACAACACACAAGCCTCACCCTCAGCGAAATAACACCCCAGCCCTGTTTTCAAAACTGCAGAAATTGACAGAAATTGTAACTGTCCTGTAATTGTGTGAAAATCCACACAAACAAAAGGAGAACTCATTAATTAATAGACTGTGCAGAGGAAACAGTTACACTGACTGTGCACATGTCAAATGCAGAATTTAAACAAACAATACTAGAAATGTTTGTTCTCTCCTGCCTTTTTAGTTATAGTTATCTCAAATGAATCTTATACTGATAGCTGGTTTAAAAAATTTCTGAGAGAAGCAGGACTTTTTAAGTTGAAGGTGTCTCTAATACACTGAAACTTATGCACATTTATAAAGAAATGTATGAATGCACAGCCAAGCTCTCTCTGATTTTGTAATATTTTACATTGCATAAGTTCCATATGCAATTTGCAAGCTTTCATAACTAATTTCTAACCCTTTTCTTTTTATAATTTGTCAAAATCCTCAAAAACTATTCCCAGGCTAGTGTGCCAGTCCTGCAATTTGCAGTCCACACTTTGCAGAATTGGAGGCTGTTTCAAAGTTCAGCTTTTTCAGAGTTGTGTGAAAACTAGTGTCTTTTTTTAAAGAAAATTATTAATTGCACAAAATAAAGATCATTCCCCCTTTTTATTCTTTCAGTAAAACACTGCCCCATAACTATTGTCATGTAGTAAAATTGTGCATCAATTGTGTCATCAACTTACCAAACTAAACCCATGAAAAGCTTGTTTTATAAAGTATCTTGATTTTTATGAGAAAATGTACTATAAGAGAATGGAAACTTTTCCTAATTGTATGCGTGTGTGTGTGTGTGTGTGTGTGTGTGTGTGTGTATATATATATATATATATATATATGCTTTCATGTATGGATTGGTTATATATTCCAGCTATACATGTACTAAAGATACTTACTTAGAAATTTCATCAAGGTTTTCTGTATATGTGGGGAAGAATAAGCATGGTTTTCCTGCTATCAATCCATGCAGCACAAAATTTTTTACTTTTTAGCTTTCGACATCCTTTCATACATCCCCCAACACTCTCCTCAGCCAACCATTGTAATTGCAATGTAATTGTGTGGGAAAGAATGGTAACCAGACCGTACAAACAAGCAGGGGACACATTCTCTTTAACAAACTAAACACTTTCATTCATATTTTTCACAAAGAAATTCACATTTGACACAAAGAAAGCATCATAAGATTCAAGGGAATATTTTTCAGAAAGCGATGAGTGAGAGAAAATAGGGATTACAAAAATGGACCCTATTTGATGTTTAACTGTAGCATTATTTTGTTAAGTTGGGAATTGGATGAAACCTCATTGAAGCTGGTGGATGTAATAGGTGCCCTTCTTTCCAGATAAAGGTAAGAAGCAGTTAAGGGCCAGATGGATAGCTGAAACAGTGGGAGCTACTGCCCAAAACACAGGCCACATGCAAGGCCAGTCAGGATTCAGGAGCTGGGCTGAATCAGGGCCGCCCAAGGGGGGGGGGGGCAAGTGAGGCAATTTGCCCCGGGCCCCACAGGGGCCCCTACAAGAGTTTTTCAGGGCCCCTGGAGCAGGGTCCTCCACTCACTCTGAGGGCCCTGGAAAACTCTCACAGGGCCTGGGCCCCCGGAGCTTCTTCCACTGCAGGTCTTCAGCAGCAATTCGGCGGCGGGGGGAGGGGGGGGTCCTTCCACCCCGGGACCCGCTGCCAAAGTCCCCAGGCCCCCTGAATCCTTTGGTTGGCCCTGGGCTGAATGCAAACACAAAGGGCGGGGTATTGGTTTGGCAGAGGTGCATTGTGTACATGTGCAGAAGCAGACAGAGGAGGCAGCAGAAAGCCAAAGACAGCCGAGAAACTCTTGTAGTGTGATTTAGACACAAAGCTGACAGAGGGAGCTTTTCAAGTAGAGTGCATGCTGGAAAAAGAGGCTTGGAATCTAGAGCAAAGAAACTCCCTCCTGTCTGAGTCCTACTTCATGCAAGGACACAGGATTTTGTACACTCTTTGCAAATAAATATTGATTCCATCAAAAGAAATACCTGACTTTATCATCCATCTCTTCTCTGAATGCAAACAATCCAGAAGACCCCTGTGCCTAACAAACACCAAAATGAGCACACAAACCCCTCCCTTATCTGACCTGTGAAATCCTCCTTCCCCTGAAGTCAATGAAAGAGGGTCAGGATTTTACCTTCAGATGCCTATTGCACAGCATTGCTATCTGCTCATCACCTGCATACAGGTTGCCTCAGCTCCAGTGACAATGATTAGCTGCTGTTGTTGGCCATTATCCAGAAAATCCAGGAGGGGCCTTTAGTTTTCTTCAGTGGAGATAAAGCAATTCCATTTTTTCTGCCTTCAAGGGCTGCTCCTGTCCTGTAAATAGTCTGTGCACTTGAGTTAGCATTGGCGGTGGGAGCACTGGCTTTTGAAAGGTGTATTTCGGTAGTATTTGAAAAGGTGTTTGGGCCATTGTGCCCTACGGAGCCCACTATGCTGCACTGTTGTAGCTGGTGCCTGCGGTGAATGGGAGTGGAGAACATTCATACGATGCAGCACAGTTCTATTCTCGTTGCTTTTCAGGGTCAGCCAAAGCTGACTTTCACGCAATGCACAGTGGCTACACTAGTCTTCGGCATTTGGAGAAAGGGTGGCTGCAAGCATTTTGCTGAGAGGTGAAAGAGACACAGGGAGGATTGCTGGCTGGCAATACTTTGCTGCAGTAACTACAGCTCTGATACTGCTGTTCAAGCTCCGTGAAAAAGGATTGAACACCTCCCTCACTCTGCCATCAGTGTCTCCTGCTCCTAGGAACTGACAGCAGTAAATTGAGCTACCTGTGTCTGAGCATACAATGGCAGTCGAGTAACGTAACACCTGTCTCTAACTGCATCCAAAGAAAGGCAGTTGCCTTAGGTTGCACTGCATTTTCTTTCATTATTATTACTGAAAATGACACCTATGTTTGTGCAAGTCAGGGAGAGACCTTATGAACAGTAATGGTGTTTAGGAGTGTGATTTTTTTTTTTACGTTGACAAAATGTAATGGTGTAGATCGTCATACCAGCAAAAAATGATTTTGTTGACATAGGGTTTTTTTTTTCAGGGAATTGCTATGAGCTATACCAGCAAAAGAACTCTTTTGCCAGCATAAACTGCAACTGTGTTAGTACCATTTGTTGGTATAGCTATATGAGTATAGCAAACCCTTTCTAGTGTAGATGAGGCCTCAGTAATTGTTGTCAGATCTTCACAGCCCAAAGGAAAACCAGGGTGTGGAATAAAGGTGTTGTGTCTTACCAGAGGATAATTATATCAGTTATAGAGGACTATTAAGTACTAAAACCCACATTCAATTACATTTTCTGACACAAACTTTAGTGAGTGATAGTCTTGAAGTTTAGGAGAAATCCCAGGCAATACATGAAGCAGTTATCATAAGGCTTGTACAACAAGGAATGCCTGGTAATTAGCTCAGTGCTGTCATCTTAAATCCAACAAAAAAACCCACGAAACTCAAGCTGGGACAGACATTGTTCCCTTAACTCCTGCTGTTAAGAAAGAAGAGGGAAAAGAGTAGAGAGTAGATAAGGATACACTGTTAGCTGGAAAGGCCATTCAGTATCACAGGGTTGAGCACAGTATAAGAACATAAATAGAATACAATAGACAGCTGTGAAAGAAATAATCTCTCCAAGAAATACTCATAGTTAGCTCTATACAGCTGTGCGTGTGTGTGTGTGTGTGTGTGTAATAGATCTCAAAGTACTTTACAAAGAAAGTATCATTTCCACATTACAGGTGGGGAAAATGAGGCAGAGAGGCCCAGAGATTTGTCTAAGGTCACACAAACAGGGTGGATAAAAATCTGATTTAAATAAAAAATGATTTTTTTTAAAAATTGATTTTTTTGATAAAATGCTTTTTGAGGGAAAAAACCTATCTAAAGATAGTTTTAATTAAGATACATTATAGCTCAAAGATATCTCATCATGGAATAAGAATTAGAATGCATAATCCCATAGTATATGAGAACATATTCATGTAATGTTTAAGAAAAGTTTTGTAACTGAGTTTCAATAGTTCATGGATTAGGGACTCAATTTTATGGGGTTCCAAGGGCTTCTGTATAGATTATTTAGGTTAATCTTTCAAAGATACCCAATGGGACTCGGTGCTCAGTCTAGAAGATACCATCAGAGATGCTTAGTTTTGCAGATTTCAAACTTGAGATTTGTGTCTCCAGAGATAACATGATTGTTAACAGCAAAAATATTTTAAAATAAATAAATAAATATAAATATTGTATAGAGGTGAGAAACAACAGACCTCAGCCCTATTGTCCCTCTGCAAATTCGTGTACACAGAGTCAATCCGTTACCTCTCTCTAAAGTGCAAAGTTTCAAAGTTCAATGAATAGAAGATTGCTGGGGATGGAATAGATCTGGACAAGGAGAAGAAGTCTGGCGATAAATGTGAGAAGGGAGGGACAGGCAGTAGAAACAAAAGTGAAACTGTTTGAGCGGCATATTCCTGAAGTCTTGGGTTCCTTCTGAGTGTAGAACATAAGAACGGCCGTACTGGGTCAGACCAAAGGTCCATCTAGCCCAGTATCTGTCTACTGACAGTGGCCAATGCCAGGTGGTCCAGAGGGAGTGAAGCTAACAAGCAACGATCAAGTGATCTCTCTCCTGCCATCAATCTCCATCCTCTGATGAACAGAGGCTAGGGAAACCATTCTTGACCCTTCCTGGCTAATAGCCATTTATGGACTTAGCCACCATGAATTTATCCAGTTCCCTTTTAAACATTGTTATAGTCCCAGCCTTCACAACCTCCTCAGGTAAGGAGTTCCCACAACTTGCCTGTGTGCTGTGTGGAGAACTTACCTTTATTTGTTTTAACCTGCTCTATTCAATTTCATTTTGGTGCCCTCAGTTCTTGTATTAATGGGGACCAGTCAATACTTTTCTTATCCACTTTCTAACTACCCCATGATTTTATGTATTCTCTAATATCCCCCGCTTTGTCCCTCTTTTCCAAGTCGAAGAGGCCTCCTCTTTAATCTTTCCTCATATGGGTACCATCTCCACAGCAGCCCTATCATTTTAGTTGCCCTTTTCTGAACTTTTCTAGTGCTCGATATCTTTTTAGTGAGGGACCACATCTGTACCGTATTCGAGATGTGGGCGTACCCATGGATTTATTAAGGGCATACATTTCTCGTCTTTATTCTCTATCCCCTTTTACTGATTCCATCGTTTGTTTTTTTGGAACCAGCCTCTGCACCTGGTGGATCTCGAGAACTATCCACGCTGGACGCCAAGATTCTTTTTCTGTCGTTGTCGATAATCGCCCCATCATATTGTATGTATAGTTGGGATTATTTTTTCCAATGTGCATCACTTTACATTTATCCACATTAAATTTCATTTGCCATTTTGTTGCCCAATCACTTAGTTTTGAGAGATCTTTTTGAAGTTCTTCACAATCTGCTTTGGTCTTAACTATCTTGAGTAGTTTAGTAGTTCATTGATTTGAGATCTACCATACCATTCTCACTAGAAGGGAAAACCTATAATGGCAGCTGGCCGTAAAAGAGACCCAGTTTGGGAATATTCCTCCGCCTGTGGGTGCAGCCGGCATGCATGCAAAATGCAAACAGTGCAACAAAGAAATGCAAGGCCTGGTTACCTGAACGAAGCAACTTCATGAGAAGTGTTCCTTCGCAGGAGGAAGCTCCGTTGAAGATGATGAAAGGAACATTTCTGAACATACAGGGTCTTCAGGTTGGCAAACTTTTTTATTTCATACTTCTTTCTTAAGGACTGCTTGTATTCCTTCAGGACTATTCTTGAATTCTCATGTTTGAGCAAAAAATATAGTTGTTACCCTATGTTACTATCACTTTAGATGCAGATGTGATAAATAAATAGCTGAAATAGGCAGATCTTCCTTTCACAATTTCACCTTTAAAGTAGTTCTGAGTGTCAGTGAATCCAGTGAGTAATACTAAATGAGCAGTATGGTAATAATTAAATAACTGAATTGACTTATTTTGTTTAGGAGAATCCATCCTCAGCATACAGGATTCTGAAGAATATCGACTTTCAAGATCACATTCATTTTCTATAGTTTCAGAGTTATCTGCCAATGATATTGTTTCAGTTGCATCATGTATGTCACATAGCCACAGTATATCACCTGTAGCAAAAAGAAAAAAAATCTCTGTAATCCAGAAACCACCATAGGTAAGTTTGTGATAAGAACCAGCAGATTACAAAAAAAGAGAGGTAATTGATGAAAAAATTGCCCTGTTTGTTTATGCAACAAAAACTCTCCTTTCCGTATGATAGAGAACCCACACTTCACTAACATGGTTCAGACATTAAGACCAAGATACAGTCCACCCAACAGAGCAGATGTCGCAGGCAAATTGCTGGATAAAGTGTATGAAAGAGAAATTGAGCAGTGTACAAAAGGTCAAGAGGGCGAAATTGTTAACCTGAGTCTTGATGGGCGGAGCAATGTCCACAATGATCCTGTTGTATGTGCTTGTGTGACAACAGAAGAAGGGAATGTCTTCCTTACAGAAACAATTGATGCATCACGAAATGCACACACAGCAGAATACTTACAAGAAGTAGCAGTAAAAGCTATAACAAATTGTGAAAAAAAAATTCAAATGTCTAGTACGCAGCTTGGTTACAGACAATGCTGCAAATGTATCCAAGATGAAAAGAAATTATTTAGGAGTGAAGAGAGTCCCATGTTAACAACATACGGTTACAGTGCTCATTTGATGCTCTTCCTAGCCAAAGACTTCAGTGTTCTAGAAATATAGGCTAATGTTGTTGAAATTGCAAAATATTTCCGTATCAACCACTTTGCAGCAGCTGCTCTAAAAAAAGTGAGAGGAACCAAGCTAACTCTCACAAGACGTGCGATGGAACTCAGTAGTGGACTGTTTTGAGCACTATATCAAGAACTGGACTAATCTGATGACTGTTTGTGAACAAAATCATGAAAAAATAGATGGCATTGTCACAGCCAAAGTTCTCAACATTGGGCTTAAGAGAAATGTTGAACACATGCTAAATACCATGAAGCCTATTTCTGTAGCCTTGAACAAAATGCAAGGAAATAGCTGTTTTATTGCTGATGCTGTTGAAGTTTGGAAGGTACTGAGTGAGATCTTAAAAATAGAAATATGCAATGACGACAGAGTTAAATTACAGCATTAAAAAAAAATGATGGGACAAGCACTATCTCCAGCTTTTCTTGCAAATATTCTCAATACTTGGTACCAGGGTCAAACCTTAACTGCCAAAGAAGAGGAATTGGCTATGACATGGACATCCAGCAATCATCCCTCCATAATGCCAACTATAATAAAACTTCAGAGCTAAGGGTGAACCATTCAAGAAATATAAGTTTGCTGATGATGTTTTAAAGAAAGTCACACCAGTGAACTGGAGGAAGTCACTTAAGCACTTGGATTCAGAGACTGTTGAAGTGATAATCTCACTTTTAACAGCAGTAGCTTCTTCTGCTGGTGTAGAAAGAATAGTTCCTACCTTTGGACTAATTCATTCCAAATTGAGAAATCGTTTCGGACCTGAAAAAGCAGAAAAGCTTGTTTTTCTTTTCCAGATTATGAATAAACAGGAAAATGATGGTGAAGATGACTGAGTTAGCAGCAAAAGCCAATATTTTAAATTGACCTGGCTGATATAGTCAATTTAATTTTTGTTTTGTTTTTGTTTTTTAAATATTTCATTTAACTATTTTAGTAAAACAATTTTAACAAAAACAAACCTGATTTTAAAAAACTTGAATGTTTAACTAAATTCAAAATTTCATATGCTTGTTTTGTTAAAATATTGTTTGCTGTTGAAGAAAAAAATCCAGAATACATAACATTGTTGTTTTAAATAAAACAATTTTAATGTCCGTCTGGTGATATTCTCCTCCTAACATAGCATCCTCACACCTTCTTGTCAACTGTCTAAAATCGGCCATCTTGAGTATCACTACGAAAGTTTTTTTTCCTCCTGCTGATAATAGCTCATCTTAATTAATTAGCATCTTACAGTTGGTATGGCTACTTCCATTTTTTTTTATGTTCTCTGAATGTATATATATCTTCTTAATATATGTTCCATTCTATGCATCTGATGAAGTGGGCTGTAGCCCACGAAAGCTTATGCTCAAATAAATTTGTTAGTCTCTAAGGTGCCACAAGTTCTCCTGTTCTTTTGTCATTTACTGGCTCTCAAGGGTGAGTAAATCTATAATTGGGTATTTTGAAAGAATAAAATTACCATTAATTTCCTGACTGAAAATCGGGCCATTTCAATCCCTCAGGTAAATAATTAAGTAATCTTTTAAAAAGAAATGTAGCAGCAAGATCAAAATGACTCTGCACAAATATGTATTCATACAATTTCAGAAGGCGTATTATTTACCGAAAGGCCTTGAATCACTCCTTTGGAGCTAATCCTAGCTGTTAATTATGTATTTAGGACACGTTACCTACAGTAAAAATTCTTATAAAAATATAGGGGAAATTGTACTATGCAACATGGTGGTTAATTATTAAACCACAGTGTGTCTGGCATTTCACTGTTATTTTAAAGTATCAAAAGCAGTTGGACTGTATTATGGACTAATCACTTGCCATATTTTTTTCACTGGGTAGAAGCCAAAAACTTATTAATGCATCTTATGGAAGTATCTGCTTAATATCAAAGCATAACTGATAACTATCCACACAGACAATGATGTATGAAACTTCACACTAGCCTAGTCCATTTTAGAGGATAGAAAGTGGACAGGAAATTCCCCAGACGACTGGACAACAGCCTACTAACTCCAGCATATTGGAGTGCCTCAGACTGAGAATTTCAGATCTAAAATATAGAGGGGCAAGACTGAACATCAGAATACAGAGCATCCAGCATAAGCAGACAAGTGAACTGTTCAAAAAATGGAGATACCACATTGTGGCCTGTGGGATAGAAGTGGTACTGCGGTTGGAGTGTATAGTACACAGTCAGAGAATGAACCATGTCCATGAGGCTGCTGTTACTGACATTCTTATTGAATAGAACTTGTCACCTTTAGGAAAGTAACTGAGTAGGGAAATAAGGAGCAATTCAACACCTTCTTGTCTCCAAAAAACAACCCAGTTTAACTAAAAACTGGAAAGCATAGGTTCATTCTATACCATGTGTAACTGCTACTTCCTATATGGGATATTAAGGCAACAACATGTAAATAGAATGAAAGATGGAGACAGTCATGGGAAACACTGTGTAACTGAAAACCATTTTGAAGTATAATGCTTTAGAAAAACCTGAGGAGAATGATTTGGTAAAGATCAACCTTTTGGAAAGACAGAGAATATCATGAAAGTTTATAAAATGTCTTGAATTTATGTGGGACAGGAGGGGACAAAAGCAGAAATCAGGAGGTTGATGTGAAAGGATCTCTCTGTGGGTGACCACTTGTCTTGTGTCATGCAGTTATTTAGCTATACAGCAGTGTGTGGTGAGAAGCAACGATTGCGGGGTCGGGGGGGTGGTTGTGAGAAGAGGTCCCTTTGTAAACGTTGGCTGGGTCTTTCCACCAGTCTAAGGAGTTTTTGCTCCTGCTACGTAGTAACAGGAGTTTATCTAGTTGGTCGCTGTTTGGTCTGTACGCTGAGCTGAACCAATCTGGAGGCATCGCATGTGAAGCCTGGCATGAGGTATTATCGCTGTGCCCGCTGCCATATGCCGCAAGAGTTGTAAGTAGCATCTGGTTGATATTTGCAGACTGCTTGAACAATCTGTCTGAGTGTGGCCAGGGAGAAGAATCTGTGCTGAGGTAGGAGAGCTCTGGCTTGTAACGAGTTGAGGTCGGCACTTATGAATTCTGGGTGTTGCACCAGAATAAGGGTTCATTTCTGGGCATTGATCAGGAGGCCCAGTTCTATGAACAAGTGCATTGCAGCTTTGGTGACTTGGCAAGCCTCTTGGAGAGACTGGGCTCTGAAGATGCAATAGTCGAGATAAGGGTAAATCATGATCCCCTGGGAGCATAAGCATGCAGTCACTACTGAGAGCACCTTGGAAAATATCTTGGGGCTGATGATTGCCCAAAGGGGAGTATCCTGTCCCGGTAATGGTCTCGTCATAGAGTGCATCTGAGGAATTGTCTGAGTCGGTAGGATTGAGATATGAAAGTAGGCATCCTGAAGGTCGAGGGCCAAAAACCAGTCTTCCTGTTCCAATGCTGGAACGATCGTTGCTAGAGTGACCATCTTGAATTTTTGAGCTTTGATGTCTAGTATGGGTCTCCAACCTCCCTTCCCCTTGGGTATTAGGAAATAGCAAGAATAGAACCCTTTGCCTCGTAGATGTTGAGGTACTGGTTCTATGGCTCCTAATTGTTGTGTGTTCCCAGTTGCTGCGGAACACTACCAGCCAGTGGCCAAATGGGTGGTCAGTTGTAGCGATTGTGGGGAGTGGTCTATTGACGCCTTGACCAACACATAAAAATTGGTACTTGGACATGGATGGCTGAAACAAGGAAGATTGAAGGAGAGAAGGTTTACACTTCAAAAATCTATTTTTCTTTCTGTGTGGCTTGTAGTAATGCTAAGCCAGGTATGCATGGTTTGTGCTGGGGCTGTGGACTAAATTTTCTCTTTTGTCCTCGGACATAGATTTAGAGTTGTTATGGCAACCCCCATTATTTCATGTTCTCTGTGTGTGTATATACACCTCTACCCTGATATAATGCGACCCGATATAACACAAATTCGGATATAAAGCACTAAAGCAGCACTACAGTGGGCGGGGCTGCACACTCTGGTGGATCAAAGCAAGTTTGATATAACGTGGTTTCACCTATAATGCAGTAAGATTTTTTGGCTCCTGAGGACAGCGTTATATTGGGGTAGAGGTGTATTTATATCTTCCTACTTTATTTTCCACCACATGCATCTGATGAAGTTGGTTTTAGCCCACAAAAGCTTATGCCTAAATAAATTTGTTAGTCTCAAAAGGTGCCACAAGTACTCTTCATTCTTTTTTCATGAATGGAGAGCAGCCCTAGAATCCTTCAGGGTGTGAAGAGAGGCATCAGTCTTCTCCACAAAGAGCTTAGTGCCTTCAAAGGAAAGGTTTTCAATGGTCGATTGTACCTCCTTCTGGAAGCCTGAGATAAAGAGCCATGATGCATGTTGTATCATCACAGCCATGGAGATGGCCTGACCACTGTGTCAGTTGAATCGCTGGCAGACTGTAGTACTGTTTTGGCCACTAACTGTCCCTCTTGGATGATGGCCTTAAATTGGTTGTGGTGCTACTCAGGCAGCTGCTCATAAAATCATTCAGTTTTTAATAGTTTACGTAGTTGTATTTCACCATTAGGACATGGTAATTGGTGATTCAAAACTGAAGCTTTGCTGAGGAGTACACCTTCCTTCTGAAAAGGACCGAACACTTCCAGTCCCTATAATAGGGAGTGGACCTCATCTGGTGTTGACAGCCGTGGGAATTAACCACATCCATCACAATGGAGTTGGATGGAGGTTTGGAGGGGTTGGAGAAGAGGCATTCGGTCTCCCTTGCTAGGACATAATATTTTTGTCCACTCGCTTACAGGTAGCTGCCACCAATGCTGGGGTCTGCCAAATGATTTTTGCAGAGACCATAATGGTCTTATTAATGGGTAGCAAGATTTTTGAGGATGCAGATGAATGGAGTAAGTCTAGGAGACGATGGTGGATGTCTTTGACTTAATCTAGTGGTATTTGGAGAGTGTCTGACACTCTCTACATTAGGTCTGGAAGAGGCGAAAGTAATCAGCCAGAGATGGTGGAGGAGGCATGATGACCTCATGCATGGAAGAGGAGAATATGGTCTTTAGGTTCACCTCTTTCTCAGCACTGCCCTCCTGTTTCTCCACAATTTTTTCTGGAGGTTCCGAAGCTGGAACATAGATGCCACAGATGAAGAGCTGTGCCTTGAGGGGTCTCAGGAGGGTGGGGGGCACTAGACGCTTGAGAGATATGGTGGCAATATGCAGCCCAAGGGTCCCAGTATGGCCACTGGGATGGTGTTGGCATAGAGCTCGTTGGTGGTGCCCATGGATGGCTGTAAGTAATGTGATGCCACTTCCTCCAGTTCACTATCTGATCCCTCACTAGAGAATGGGGGAGCATGGGAGGGCAGCGGGGAAGACTCCCATGCCAGGCAATGACTCAGTGCAGGGGTCCTTGTGCCGAGAAGAGGAACTCCAGTATTTTGGATACGTGGAGGTCCCTCATGTGCTGGAATTCAGACAGTACTGACCAACGTGGTGCCATTGGCGGTACAGGGAGGGATGGAGATTCCTGATCATTCTGGTGCCGGATGAGGTGTTGATGGCAATACTGATAGAGAACTGCATACTCACAATGCCTTCTCAGCAGAGTGCTTACTCCTGTCCTGGACCCTCAGTGCCGCTGACGTGGTGCTCGTGCCCATCAAGTCTGTAGGCTTGTCAATGGTATCTGCCTTTGTAGATTTCTGTGAGCCATGGGTACCGGGGTGAGATTGTCTCAGTGCCAATAATATCTAGGATACCAAGCATGCCAGAGATCATTTGCAGTCATCTCAGGGCTCCCTGTGGGGACTTCCTGCTCTTTTTTCGATGATTTATTAGGAGCCAGCAGCTTGTTTCTTTGACACATAGCCTTTAGATGTTGAGGGCTGCAGAGAAGATTCACGTCTGTGAGGTGACTCAAAGCGCAGGTCCAGAGAGGGTCGGAAAGCGGCCTCAATGATGATCCGTCTGAGCTCTCTATCCTTACGAGACCTGGGCTTGAGGTGCTAGCAGAGATCACACATTTGTTGAATGTGGTCTTCCCTGAGGTAGCGTATGCAATGGCAGTGCTTGTCTGAGACAGAGATCGCCTCTTGGCAAGAGAGGCACTTCTGAAGCCCAGTGAACTGGGCATACCCATTAGGGAAAGGATCCCCAATGAAGAAAAAACAGGAAAAATAAAGTTTTTTATTTATTTAATTTAGAAAGAGAAAATAAAAAGAAAAACGATGACTATAACTAAGTACTAAGAGGCTAACTAATAATAGAAGTGCAAAATCGAAAGCAATGGTAATAGACTATGAATAGCTCCATTTCTAGCCACGGGCACTTGAGAAGAAACTGATGGGGGGTTATGCTGACTAACCTCAGGTGCAGGCTTCACTGCTACCCAAGTTCTCTGATCAGCAACGCAGGGATACAAGCACCCATATGGACACTACTCAAAGAATAATTTGCTAACACTGACTCTTCTAAATGCCCTGAGCAAAAGATTGATAACTGTTGCTCAGATGAGCTCTCTCTAGCTCCTTTCCCAGAGGAAAGTCTGAACCTTCATTCCCCACTCAGAGATCGTCCATATGAGTGTTACAGTGATTACTTCATTATCTTTGTGATCACATTTCCTCTCTGCTAGGCAATCAGCTAGCAGAAATCACTAGAACCTGTTTTTCTCTGAAATAGTCATAAGAAGCCTGTAATCTGACAGGATTCCATGTGTCATTAGTACATTCAGGAATGCCAAGCACTTGGACATATAGGTCTTGTACTTATTGTAAATAAGCACCCTGGACATTGAAGCTTAGTCACATAAGTCTCTTTCATCTCTTAAGTATAGACTTGCTCTCCAGCCCAGCCAGTTTTAAGGGCAGTCTCAGAGAACCTAACTAATTAGAGATTATTCTGAACTGCAGCCCAAATATGAAATCCAGGTCACCTTTATAACCCTGTGAGTGACAATGGAAGAATCTTGTGACCTCCATCCTCCACTGGGAACTCAGTTGAGGAAGCATAATATGATAATATACTTTGGCAAGTACCAACACATTAGCAACAAAAGGAATTCCTGATAAGCAGGACCAAACAAACATCCATTTCACTTTTCAGTAACAATTTTCAGCAACCTGTGGTGACGTGAGATAAGAGGATCATAGATGGGCAGCCTCAGGCAGGCTTTCTATAGTATCCAAATCAATTGCCCACCAGAGGCAAGTTGTGACTCAGGCTAACTAGGGCCTCAGCTTGATAAGGACTGCCCATCAGACCTCAAAGTGATGTTATTTATTCAATAAACAGTCCAACTAAAGAACAGATGCACAACAAGTTTTTGCAGGCAGGCTAGGCCTACTGCCACACCCTTTGGGAGAATACTGTAGTGACGCCAGTTGAAAAGGCAAAACAAAAATAATCTTGCCATTTCCCTCCATGGAGGTGTCCAATATTTGGCAAGTGCCCTAAGAGCCAGAAACTACTTTAAAGGACAGCAGGATACAGATGAGTACTAGTAAGCAGAGATGGCAACATGAATCTAAAGATGATTGATTCTGGGATGACAGAGAAAACAAAAAAAAGCTTGCATATCTGGAACACCACCACCTAGTTATGCTGTGGAGGAAGAAAAGCCACTTTCAAGCAGAAGGAAGGTTTTGTGCACCTTTTCCTGTTCATAGAATCATAAAATATTAGGGTTGGAAGAGATCTCAGGAGGTCATCTAACGTAATCCCCTGTTCAAAGCAGGATCACACCAACTAAATTATCCCAGCCAGGGCTTTGTCAAGCTTGACCTTAAAAATCTCTAAGGAAGGAGATTCCATCATCTTCCTAGGTAACCCAATCCAGTGCTTCACCACCCTCCTAGTGAAATAGTGTTTCCTAATAGCCAACCTAGACCTCCCCCACTGCAACTTGAGACCATTGCTTCTTTTTCTGTCATCTGCCACTGAAAACAGCCTAGCTCCTTCCTCTTTGGAACCCCCCTTCAGGTAGTTGAAGGCTGCTATCAAATCCCCCGCCTCTTCTCTTCTGCAAAGTAAATAACCCCAGTTCCCTCGGTCTCTCCTGTCATGTGCCCCAGCCCCCTAAACATTTTTATTGCCCTCCCCTGGACTCTCTCCAATTTGTCCACATCCCTTCTGTAGTGGGTGGACGAAAACTGGATGCAATGCTCCAGGTGTGGCCTCACCAGTGTTGAATACAGGGGAATCATCATTTCCCCTCGATCTGCTGGCAATGCTCCTAATACAGCCCAATATCCTGGAAGGCCTTCTGTTGCCTTCCCATCTCTCAGCAGGCATGACATCATTGCTTCCCTGTTCCTGCATCCTATACTGTTCCCAGCAACACATCTTGAGGGGCAAAGGGTTTTTAACACCATTCTGTGGTAATAGGCAAGTGGGCCCACTTTAGCAGAATATTGACATATTGTGAAAGCAAGTGTCCAGAAGGACTTGTATATTATAGGACTTTATGGTCTCTCTGTGGTCAGGTGCCAAGACACCAAAAATACTCCAAGTCACTCAGACACTGGCTATGGTGATGAGCCATCTGTGTTCAGCCTCAAGTTGTTGATATATCAAAATCAAGATATCAAAGTTTTCAGCTACGAGATGTCAAGTTTCCAGATGCCAAAACATACAAATGTCCGCAGGCTGAAATGGATTCTATGATACAGATCCTCACAGTACCTTCTGATAGAAGCCTAATATAGTATCGAAGGAGTCTGGAGATCCAGTATTCACTGGACACAGGTCTGTCAACAGCACTTTCTGCCAGGATCCCAAATAATTAGACCTGGTCAGAAAACAGGGTTTCTTCTTCTCTCCAGAAGATTTTCACTTCCTGGCTGTTTTGGCCAAACCCAAAATATTTTGATTCAAACTCATGCTGCAGTGCTTCTTGGGCGTTGTAGTTCTAGTGCCTTATGCTCCAATTCTTCTCTGTGGGCCTGCCTCTCTGACCAAACCACATTTCCTATGATGCACCTATTTCTCCACTCTTGGTGAGTAGAGGGGGTGCACCATAGGAGTCCCTGGCCATGGCGCACCATGGGAGTCTAGCCAGAATGTGCTGTCCATGGAGGAGAATAGGAGTGCTATTTTGAATCAAAATATTTTAATTGTTGGTCAACATATTTCAGTTTTTCAATGAAATATTGAAATTTTCATTGAAAAATGTATTTAGATAAAAATTCTTGTTTAGCTGAAAACCCAATTTTCCACCAAAATACAGTTTTGATGGAAAATTTTAATCCAGTTCTGCAAATAATGATACACGAACAGTCTCCTAATAGGTTTCTACTGGGAGCTCAAGTCATATCCAGGCAATCTTTGGCTATGGTGATGACACCTCAAGTGGACCTGCAGAGGAAACAGAAGAAAACATAAAAAAGTATGTGTTGAAAAAAAGCCAGGTTACCAGGCTCAGTGAACTAGAACACTGGTTAGAAATTGGAAAGTAAAACCCCAACCACTTTAGCTGCTCAGACAGATAGAACCAAAGGTACACAAGTTAGCTTCTATGAGAAATGCCTGTATTGACTGCAGTCTGAAAAAAAAAAACCTAGAATTTTCTTGGGATTTAATAGTGCATACTCCAAAAGGCAGAACCTCTCACAGGGCTACTGATGTATCAGAACCAAAAATCTTACAAGCTAGGGGAGATTCCTGCATGATTTGCAGTGGAGACACAGGGCCCAAGAATGAGACTCCTGCGCAGATGGCATCTTTAGAGAATATAAATTACAGCCTGAGATAAAAGAGCTTCGCTGCGCATAGCTCTTTACTGTACTGCTCATAGAAGTTTTCATTTTACATTACGTGAAACACAGCAGGAATTAGTCACCGAACAGCCATTGAGATGTCTTCTGATTCACAATCCTTCTTTCATTTGCCAGAAACGTTCTACCGCCATCCTGAGCGCACAAATGAACTAATTTCGCTTCAGGTTTGGGTGATCACGAAGCATTAGTAATGGTAAAAGCAAAATTACAGTGCAAAATATGAAATCATTAATATCAAAATTGTTTGGCAGGAAAAGTCCCCCCTTCTCCTACTCTTAAAATGAGCTTTTGAAAATTCTGGAATCATCCACTTTGACTGGCTGTCATACAAACATATTGAATAACCTTCTACAAAGATTTACTATGACCTGCATCACGACTGATCATACTGCTTTGGGTTCAATTTACTTCTTTTTGGGCAGAACAGAAAGGACACATGAATAGTTCCTCAAAGATGTTTCCTCTAATTACAGACTAGAAAGTCACATTTTAATGTGCAGTTCTGCTCTGAAAAATGGTTATGTAAATATGGCACCTTCTTACTCAGCAGATCTGTTCCATGTATGCAATAAGTCATACCTGTTCAATAATTAAAATACATTTTTGTTACAAAGCCGATACAGCTATTGGAGAGAACTAGATTCTGTTCTGACTCAAGCATCATCAACAGATTAATATTAATTACGCCCCAACTGCAGAATCTTTATTGCTGTTGAAGTGCAAGGTAGAAAGAATCCAGAATGACCTGTAGATTCTAGGTTGACTTTACAGGCCAGAGAGAAAACATCTTTTTACTTGTAAACTAAAACAGATTTGATGTGCAAGTCACAGACAAAATATCCCAAAACATCATTTTTAAGAACACTTTTCAGTGTTGAGCTGCAATCCATTCATCTGAGAAAACAGGGGCTGGCTCCTGAACTCTCTTAAGGGCGACTTCACTTGGGCTGTTCCTGTCACTCACAGCACTTTGACTTTTGCCCAACTTTACTCCATCAAAATGGCCTTAAAAAGTCACAAATGACCTATTCCTGGCCAAATCCATCCTTTGATTTTTCTGCTACATTTAACACCACCATTCTTGTGCTGAACTCTATCCCCTCTGTTGGGTTCCAGGACTCAATACTCTATTACATTCTCCGCCATGTTTTTTGGGATCTCTACCACCTAACAGCTCCCATGCCCTGTTGGTCCCACTCTTCGATCCATTTCTTCTTCTACACTCTCCCCCGGATCAGCATCCCAAATCAATCTTGGCACCCCAAGCTCTCCCCAGTCTAGTCATGCACAGCTGATTGAGATCTTCCTGCATGTCCTGCCACCAACTCTCACAACATAGTTAAAAAATTGCTCTTTTCTATGAGCCCTCCAGCTTCCTTGCTGCAGCTGAAAACACCATCCTCTCTGTTACTCAGAACTCATAAGCTCAGTATTCTTCTGCAACTTCTCTCCCCCTTCACCAAGGCATTGTCACATCCTCTTTCCATTGGTGACCCTTCCCTTGCGCAACAGGAATTTAAAGGATCAACTATATCAGAGCAAGGTCAGAAAAAAATACAACTATTTTCATTATGAAGTTTGTTGAAGAAAAACTGGAGCTATTAAACACGTGTTAGCATATCACACTTTGTTACACAGCACAATGGAATGCAGTAAATGCCAAGTCAAAAGAAAAAAATAGTGTTTTATTAACTACCACACTGTTATAATACACTTTAAACGTACAATAAGGTAGCCTTTAAATTTGAGGTGGTTTTAAGGATAACGAACAGATTTCCAAATGTTTGTAAATAGGTGAACTGCTGTAATTATTGTTGTACATTTTTGGAAAATGGTATAGAACTTACAGACTAGCTAAGTAACTTTATTTTGTACATTTTTCTATAATTGAAAATATAAACAGTAATTAAAAATAAAAAGAAAATTCAGCATAATAAAAAAACATATATGTTTATCAGTTAAATGTACTGGATACATACAATTTAAGGGAAGAAGCGAAAAAGGAAAGATGGTTGATATTTAAATGCAGATTGACTAACCAAAAGCTAAACAACAAATTAAAAAAATCTTGTAAAACCCCTAGTTCACTATGACTAATATCCATATGGTTGGGAGTATTGTCACTATGGAAGTGATTTTCTGTTACATTTGCATATGTTATATTTTTACTGGTAAATTACATGATGGCCTTTAAGGCCCTGGCAGACAGATGTTTTTAGGAACAAGATTTGATAAAAATCACTGCTGAGACGCAATACACCTAATTTTTGGTCCTCCAGTGTTCAAGGAAAGGGATATATTTCACTATAACATTTGCCTTACCACCCAAATGCCTCAACCTATACATTTTTTTAAACATTTTAAACTTTTTTTTTTTAAACATTGGTTATATTGCCCAACTTGGTTATTGAAAGAATATTAACAAGACATCATTTTGGCAAATTAAATCTTAAACATGGCTTTTCAACAGGATTTAAAAGGTGACTATCCCTAGAGTTCCATGTTAAAATGTAGTTTTCAAAATCTTACAAGAGTAATGCTTAAAATATTGTACATAGTTAACCTAATTAAAATAATTAGCTTCAAAATGACAAGCTGATGAGCTAAGTAAAGCCTACACTATGTAACATTTGCTTGGAAACTTGATTTGTCAGTTATGCATAATAAAAATTCCAGTCATCAAGAAAATTACAAAATTTCTTTTATCATAACATGATTTCTTTTCACCCATCAACTTCTTTTTATCTTACAATAGATAAATACCAACATGTTCTCATTTTTACACTAAACCACACAGGATTGATGCATTTGGTTAGACTACCATTCCCATCATTAAATTTATTTTTTAATATAACTTGGTAAAATTTCATCTCTTCTAGATTCCAAAAGTACCTACAAAACCCATGCAATTTTACCATTTTAATATACTATGGAATATCATACAAAGTAAGGCATTTCAGTGTCATGTATAACCAAGTTACTGTCAATCCAAAAATTTTTGCACATCAATAAAAAGATATCTAAGAACTTAGGAACAATATTTTTCTCACTACTGTATAAAAATAACCACAATTAATAGGTATCTTGTGTCATATTTACTCCATTGTCTCATTTCCAGAAACTGTGACAAGCTGTAAAGGTATTTCAGTGTTGGTAAGAATATCTTGATTGCTGGTGCCAGATGTATTAACAGTCCCAATTCCCGAAACAGAACCTTGTTGAATATTTGCAAGGATAAGTGTTGTTCCTCCTGCAGTAATCAAAGTATCATCAGGTGTTGCTTCTACTGATGCCAACACTGTACTGCTAGAGTGAATACCTTTTTTATTCTGATGTGTTTTAATGTGTTTGGCAAGGTGATCACTCCTCATAAAGCGTTTTGAACATTCCGGACAGACAAACTTCTTCTCTCCTGTCACACAAAACAACAGAGAAATTATTTTTATGAACAATAATCTATATATCCATAGATCATGTTGATGAGAAAGGCACTAACTGGACACTGTCAACTTATTTTTAGTTAAAAGGACATGGTTTTCTCTCTTTCACACACAAACACAGCCTTCTCCTCCACACACTTTAAAAAGATTTTTTAAAGCATTTTTCTGTTCCGTTGGTGAGGGTACAAAGGGTTTTTTGACACCAATCAACATGCTTGGACCCATTTGCTGTCTCTTCAGTTTCATTGCTGCTGTAACCTCTTGCCAGATATGGAAAACAGAGCGCAGATGAGTTCCCCTAGAGTGGGCTTGAGACTGATGCACATGACTAGTAAGTACATTAATTAATTATACAGAAAAAACACTATCAAAAGCATAAAATAAGCTATTTTAAAAATAGATTTTTTTAAAATTGCTTTCAGTATCGTAATCCATGGGTCACTTGTAACAATAGTATGTGCATAATTCTCAAATGGTACTGTGATTTTCACGTTCTCAGTGTCCCTTTAAGCTCTAAGACAGGGGTTCTCAAACTGGGTGTCGCGAGGTTATTACATGGAGGTTGTGAGCTGTCAAGCTTCCAACCCAAACCCCGCTTTGCCTCCAGGATTTATAATGGTGTTAAATATATAAAAAGCGATTTTAATTTATAAAGGGGGTCACACTCAGAGGCTATGTGAAAGGGGTCACCAGTACAAAAGTTTGAGAACCACTGCTCTAAGAGTTCTGAAGCCCCTACCACTTCATGATGTATTAGATATTGCAGGAAAAAAGTTTTTTTTTTAATAGAAACAACAGATTTCAAAATTAAATATTTGGTATTTAATATGGGGAGGGGGACATATTATTACAAAATAAACAGATCACAGACCAACTTTGCTCTCAGATACACTACTACAACTGTCATGAAGTCAGTGGAAGGGTAATCAGAGGCAAAAATTTAGCCAATTAAGAAATTTTTATCATTCACATTCCTGCAATCAAATCTGCCAAAATCAAATATTGATAACCTGTATGTGTTCTTCTGTGTCGCTGTAACTCATCACTGCGAGTGAATCTTTTACCACAGAACATCCAAGTACAAACAAACGGGCGCTCTCCAGAATGCCAGCGGAGATGAGCTCTCAAATGTGAAGTCTTCCCATAAACTTTCCCACACCCTGGGATGTGACAGATGTGTTGTTTCTTTTTTCCCAAATTAGAGCCTCTGTTTAAAAAAACAAATACTAAAAATTATTCAGCAAATCTAAGTTATTTCTCCCAAACAACAGATATTTTGTAGGATTCAGAAAAATGTATCCAAATAGTTCTGTATGTTAATCTGAGTGGATTTTCAGAGTAACTACACATATAATAAAAGCCCTGTGTACTTCACAGGAAGCTGGACCTAAATTCTGCAGCACAGTTCCTGGATTCTGCAGCACTTTAATGCAGTAGACTGGAAATTCAGCAGTAACTTCATTGAAATGACAAAGTGCAGGCTTTTAAAGAAATATGAAATTGAAAAATACAATCATTCGTGTAGCCCAATATCAAAATAGATAGCAGAAAGCCCATTTAATTTATAATCTCCATATTTTCAGGATTTTAATATTGCAAAGACTTGTGCATTCGTAAAGATCAACTGCACTGTTGAAGTTGTGAAAGGGGAAGCTGGAGATTTTGGCAGCTGGGAAAGGGACAGATAGGGCTTTTGGCATCTTAAGGAGGCAAAGAATGCTATTTCAGATTGTAAAATAAAGAAATTAGCTGAATGTTTCCGCTAAAATCAGCAGAAGTGAACTAGTTAATGATTTTGACATTTAAATTGTCAGACTTAAAGCCAGATGAGATGAATGAATCAATCTACCTACATCTAAGTTATCATTTCAGGTTGTCCGTGACTTGGGGTGGGGTGGTGGTGGTGGGGGGAATGGAATTGTTTTCCATTTTGTTAGTGTTTTCAATATTTCCTCACAAAAATGAAGGCAGAAGAATTGCACCCCCTTCCCCCCACCCCCGTTTTTTTAAATGAATGCTTCAATCCCAGAGAACAATTCTGTAAAAGTGGCTTGACTCCACAAGAAATCCAATAGCTGTAAAACTACGAATACACAGGGCCCAGAATATAATGCATTGCAGCAATTCAATCAAAGAGAAAATGGTGTAACTATGTTCCTGAATCAATTCCATAGCCATAAGGGCCTATTTGGTTCCCAGTCACATGTCTCCTCCCATCCATCAAATCACTCTTGCTGGTGACACCTCTAACCCTTACAGCATCATACAAAGTTAGGTCCTCTGCCTTGTACTTTTTTTCTTCCTTGTCCCTCTTAGATCACTTGTTACTTTAATGCTTATGATACCCAGTTGTACATATCTTTTGACAGAATTGACTCTTCCATCTCCCAGCACCTCCTGATCAGCTGTTTCATGGGGGGGAAAGGGGAGGAGCGAGGGCATGGCAGGCTCAGGGAAGGGGGTGAGAAAGGGTGGAGTGGGGTCAGGGCCTGTGGCAGAGCCAGGGGTTGAGCAGTAAACACCCTCTGGCACACTGGAAAGTTGGCCCCTGTAGCTCCAGCCCTGGAGTCAGTGCCTATACAAGGAGCCACATATTAACTTCTGAAGAGCCGCATGTGGCTCTGGAGCCACAGATTGGCCACCTCTGATGTAGAACTATGCTGGCCTCCTATGAGTTATCAGCAACGTTGGCACTTTAGACCATCAGTACAGACTTCGACCACTGGAGCTAACTGAGGAACTGGTATCAGCAGTAGGCTGTTTTAAATGGTCACGGGTCATTAGAGGAGGAACAGACATACATTTTGTCAGTAGATATACAGTTATTCACTAGACAGCATATGACTACTGAAACACCAAAATCCTGCGTGTAACTCCAGGCTCTGGAGGAGAGTGTACTGTACTGGTTAGACAGTTCCACCCCAAAACCAGTTCTCCTCACACCCCTGGTTCCTGTCCCAGTGTCCCTCTTACCTACCATTTCTTTCCCCTTGTCTCAGTCTTCTCCTTTCCCTCCCCCGCAAACCAGCACCACTGTTTATTCTCATCTCTCTCTGAGTGCCTGTCTCAGACTCTCCCACCTACCACTCTCTAAAGTCCAAGCAGGCTACTTTTTCCATGTTGACTCGGCACCAGCAGGCTGCAGAAGGAACACTGAAAGCACAGGAGAGATGGCATTCCTGCTCTGAGTTTTGATGCCTGGTGCCACAGCAACCCACCATTACTGGGAGGAGCATTTGCAGGGAAAGTTCTTTTTAGCCCTCGCAGCATTCAGACGAAGCAAGCTCAGTCACTCTGCTAGGATGGTACATGCAATATCTAGTTGGCATACAGGAGCATGACCGTTGCAGAAGAAATCTTCAGAGAATTTAGCTGCCAGCCTACATCAAACCTTTACTGAGCATGTGCTAATTCTGATTTTCCAGAAGCTTATTTGTCCAAATCTGAGATTTTCACGGGGGGGGGGAGGGGGAGGACTCAAAAAGGCACATCACTGGCAACAAGGCAACCCCCTTGCTGAATTTCAAGTCCCAACTCCAAAGCATGGAGGTGCTAAAGTTTCTCAGTGAAACAGATATAAGTTTAAGGTCAGCAAATCAACATATTGTAATTTAATTAAGTTATCAGGAACTACTGAACCAGTTCTAACTTTAAAAAAAAAAAAAAAAAAAGCAGCCTGCGGCAGACACCAGGAATAGAAAACTTCAGCCCAAATGGTCAGAATCCAGCAAAGTTATAAGCAACTGAAAATAAGGTTTTATAATACCAAGTGTTGAAGCTACTTTAACTATATAAACACTGCCAACAGCTCTGCTCATAATTAAGTTCTACTGTATCATTTTGCCAGGAAATACTTTAGCTGTCTGTTTTAGGTACTTTCCTTGCAAGCACATCAACAGAGAAGATGTGGAAGCAACAGGGGCAGTCACACTTAGCTAGCCTCTCACAATCCTTGACAGTAACAGGTTTGTAGAACCGCAGGATGTCAATACGTCCTCAAAACAGAACCAAAAAGTTTATATTTGATTTTCAAATAAATGAGGTGCCCATTTAAAATGGTTACCTACATAAGGTTGCCAAAATGGACATGAAAATTCTAGTACAAAGGCTATTTTCCAATATACAATAGTTTCAAATACAATAATTATATCCTAGATATTTCCATTTCAGAAAGGTAACAATTTCTTCCCTCCTCCTCCAGTTTCTGGCACCCATAACAAAATCCTTTACTGAAAATATGTCAAAACACAATAGGTCTCTAAAGAGTAAAAATGTGACAAAAAGAAAAAAAATCCAGGCTGTCTCAGGTTTTCGTACCCTTCACTAAAGGAGACAAAGCCTTTGTTTAATCAATCACAAAATACACAAACGCAGGACTTAATCAAATCCTTGAAAACTGAGATACGGTAGGAAGCCAATCTGCATATATAGAAAACTCAGATTTTCATATTATTTAGGGCCTTGTTCTGCCCACCTATACCCATGTTGAATAGTCCCATTCATTTCAGTAGGACAATTCAAGAGTAAAACTTGACTCACTAGAGTGCAGATTCTGACCCTTCCCCATAAAACACAAAACAAGAGCTGGAGATGTTTTACTGCATAAGCTCAGTGCCTGAAGATCTCCAAAAGCTACAGTCAAGAAGTTCATAACTGGGTTTCTTGTTTTTTCTCATTATTTGTTTTCTGCATAACAAGTATGATATAGACCCTAAATATTAGCATACCTCCCACCACCTTCTTTACAGTTGGGACAGGTGCAAGCAACTCGCCGCAATCTTTTTCCTTCTTGATGTGTTTGGTCCCCTTCCTCGTCTACCACCTGTACTCTCAAATGTGATAGATCATTGGTATTCAGTGTAGAATCGCCACTGAGCTGCCACTCTTCTGGATCAGGCTCCTCTTCTTTAATCCTAATATCTAAGGAAAAGAACAAAACATAGATCCATAAGTAGCCCATTAAACAGAGAGAAGCAACCCATAACGATGAAATCTCTACTGCAAAGAGCACTGTGTGTCATTCTGAAGTCAACAGTTTTTAGTGCATACTGACATTACTGCTGTGCCCTTGTAGCCTTTTCCTTATTTAAAAAGTGCATTTAACTTTAAATTTCAAAAAGGAAGCCAAAACTAAAATACATCTAAAACTTAAAGTTTGAACTATTCTTACTAGAGAAGGCCACCAGGACCATTTCTTTTGGTTGGAGCTCAGAGTGGAGTCCTTACAGAGGTTTGCACAGCCTTTAACTATATCAGTTTAAAAAAAGCTTTCCCATGCAGACAAAGCCTAAAGTTAAAAAATGTTAATACTATACTTATTCAGAAACTTTGTGAATGGTAAAAGGTAAATTAAAATACTTGAAATACAAAACTACTAAGGATGTTACATTATCTGAATGCATGTATTTGTAATTTTAAGACGACACATTTTAAAGGTAAACTGAAAGATTCAGTGTTTGTTTTATAAACCATGAGACCCAAGTTCAGAGCTTCTGCAAGAGAAACCACCACCCTGAACATTTACATCAGAAAATGGAGTTTAAAGCAGTATTAGGACTGTGTTTGTAATTTCAATATGTATAAGAAAGAAACTGCACAAACCTGAACCTGAGTAGCGGCAGGTGAGTGAGGAACAGGGGAAAACATTTTCAGGGTAACAATTTTCTGCATTTGAAGACCTTTTCAGTTAGGTTTTATTAAAAATAAACCTGTAACACAACAAAGTTCTAGTTTCTTTAAATTAACAGCTATATTTAAGCAGTGTCTTGCAGAACTCCCCCCAAAGGGCATTTCGGAAAGCGCTAAGGACACAGGGAAAAAAAACAAAACAGTTCTCATGAACCTGCAATAATTTACTGTATCATCTTGGCATTTAAATTTACAAAAGTAGCTAAAACAAAACAAAACCCCTCGAAACTGAAGTCAAAACAAGTATTTCAGTATTGTTTGCTGCCTCTGCAGCTGGTAGCTCTGGGATGATTTAAAGGCTTTTAAAGCTTGACAGGCCCCGCCTCTTCTGGCTCAGGCCACGCCCCCGCTCAGGACTCTGGCATACCCATAAGTCCTTTTAAGTTATTTTCACCCCTGCAAAAGGGTCAGTCAAACTGGACTAGAAATAAGACAAAAGGCTCTGGCCCGTCTCTCTTGAATTCCCATTCCTGTTCTGCCTCAACTGGATTTAAATTAGTATACTCTTGCATTATTTTTTTTAAAATGAGCAATTGAGAGTTTCATTCCACTAATTTTTGGTTTATCTGCCTGTCCTGCCTGCAGGACTGTCAGCTGATACTATTGCAAAGATATCTGTGGTTTTTAAAGTCTGTTGAACCTGTCCAGCGGTACAGAAAAAATATAGAAATGAAATTCTGCTCACTTACTAATTTCTTGGTAATTCTGCCTACAAGTAGTGTGTCTCAGAACCAAGGCTTTTACAACAGCATGGGTACAAGCCAGCTCCTCAAACCAGCCTCCCCACTGTTAAGATGAGCAAATCAGCAATCTACTTTCCACAATGCAGCTACATTAGACCTTTTAATACAACCAATAAGATCAGGTCTTTTAGCACAACTGAAAGGTTAATGATAATCTCTCTGTAGAAGTCTATAAAGGGTTGTTAAACATTTGAATTCTAATCAAACTCTTTATCTTCCAGTCCACTAAGGAGACAGTTGCTGCTTCTGATCCTGCCAATATCTGGGACACCGTGGCAGGGGCGTACACCATGCCTGCCTCTTTCCAGACAAACTATGCAGAGACTTTCTTCAGGTAAAACATCCAGTGATTTATTTTAAAAGTTTGTTCCTACGACTTTTAGAGATTGTGAAGCACCATTAACAGTATCCTGGGGCTCTAAGGCTCCCGAGCCCAGCAAGGGAGAGCCTTCTTGTGGCCTTAGCTCTACTGGCCCACACTTCTTTCACTTTCTCTCTCCTCCCTTTGTTTTCTTCCTATGCCTTTGTACCTTCTGAGTTAATGAAATGATAGGCTGGAGAGAGTTAAAGGCTATCAAAATTGGCACAGTTCCCATATGTAAGTGTGCCAGGGGCATTTACCTGAAATTACTGTGATCAGAGTGCTGGATTTGATGCTTTTCCCCAGTACTGTCACAGACACGATCTTAAACCCCAGGAAGTACTGAGAGGAAGAACCTGTCTACTTTACGGTTTCAGCTCGAGTACATCTATTTATACAGCATTATTATTAAACTATTTAAGAATTAATCTGGCCACTTTAGTCCTTACTTCAGGTGAGCTCCCCATTACTGTAGGGAAGGGAGGGGATACCCCCACACCATTGATGCAATCCATCCATCCACAAATGCTTTCAGTAAGCATCACTGGATTTGATGAGCTGTATAATTGCAAATATTAACACAAATGCAGCCTCTTCCCCGGACACCAAATCATCCAGTCTACCCACTCAGTTAAGCTTTACAAGTCTCCCACCAGAGGGGTAGAATTATGGTTCTCAAACAGCATATAGATTCTGCAATGGACCTCTGGTATACCTAAGTCAACTTCCTCATGGATATCACAGTTAAGTCATAGAGAGGTCTTAAGAGTGCAGACATTCAACTTGAATTTCCCATTAACTCATTCTATATAGCTGGGTCCCTCTGAAAGTCTGAGAACTTTTTAAATAAGCAAGACAAAAGGCACCACTTGTCCTCTTATAGGATGTCAGGCCTCTGTGATTCAGTCTCTCTCTTTTTCTGCAATGCAGAAATGTCATCCACATCTCTGTGTGTAATACAGTTCCTCTCAGCGTCATAGCTTTCCTTACTTATACTTCTGGATGGGAAGAAACTCTACTGAATCATATTAAGCAAGAGTCAGATTTCTTGGGTGAGATTTTTCTTTGTGCTAATCTAAACTAACTTTCTCCTCCAAGTCTCCCAATAGCAGTAGTCTTCCGTGTCTCACACTAAACTCTTCAGAACAAGAACTCCTTATGCATGTGGCAGTTATGGGGTCAGTGCTTAACATGGGTCATCTTTCAGGAATCCCTGCTGAAAACTACATCAATTTGTTGATGATCAGGAAAGCCTATAATCAGGTTCAAGCAGAATTTTTGCCTATAATAAGATAGGCAAAACCCCTTATTTGGTAAACCGATCCTTTTGCTTCAACTCCACCCAATTTGAGGCTGAAGCACTCAGTGAAATAAAGGCACTCTAAAAGCCCCAAACATAACTGGTGGAAAATTCCCCCCCAACTATGGAACCTGGCTGTCTTCTGAAGGCCCTGTTGCAAATACCAGCATAGTCAGTTTTAGAGGAGTTGGTGGAACCAGATTCCAGGAAGCACTGCTGCCCACTGGCAGCTGATGACATATTGCCATAACTCAAAAGGCCTTCTAGAGCTGCTTAAATTACACCACGGGCTACTCAGGCCTCTGAAGCAGCCCATCATCAGAAGGGGGCAAAGGTGGCCTAAAATCATCTTAGCACCCCTCCTCCTGGACTATTAGAGTCACAGCGCAGATTCTTTTAAACAAAGCAGGTTTAAGTCATTTCCACATTGATTTTCCTGCCAAGACCTCTGTTCAAGGTTATGTATTTCTCCTACAACATTAAATTCTAAACCAATGGAAGGAATTCTGGGTATATCACTCCTGCAATACTTCGGGGCCTGAACCAATGCCCACTGAACTCAATAGAAAGTCTACCATTCTCTTTAGCTGGCTTTAAATCAGGCCTTAATTTATTAAAATCATCAGTTGCTGCATGGAGAATAGAAACCCAAAACGCTAAACTCAGGTCTTGGTAGGCAGTCTTTCATTTCACAATTAAAGTAATGAGTATACTATATCATAAATATAGTACAAATAAAGTACTATATCAATCAGCAAGATCAACAAAAATGCAGTTAAAACCATTCTTGCAAAGCGTGCCACGAAATACCTGTTTTAAAGGACCACATGTATTGCTTCATCAGTCAGTCATTTAAAAATAGTCTTAATAAAGCTTAAGTCAATATCACAATACATATCATGTGGCAAAGAATATTTACCATATAGTAATTATGGTTCTTCGAGATCGGTTATCAATGCAGATTCCACTCTTGGTGCGCAGGCGAGATCAGATTTTTTTGAATAGCGGTGTCCACTGAGCCCTACCTATGCCATGTACGCACACTCTGCCCCAAAACTGAAGGCAAAAAAAGTGGGATGGCCACAACTCACACTCAGTTTGCTCCTCTTAAAAATTCCATAGGGGAAGGGCTCTGATCAGCAGGGATGGAGGACAGGTCATAGAATCTATATGGAAAACACACCTCAAAGAACCAGTTACTGTAAGGTACATAGCCACTCTCTCATCCTCAAGTGATTGTCTTGGTGACCATCAAATAGTGCTACCCGTGCTAGGATGTAAGTGAATGGAGGCCTGCTTAAAAAGTATTATACAACTGCCCTAAAAAAACGAACATCCAACCTGGAGGCTTGCACCAAGGAATAAGTGAGTGGTAAAGGTGAGGATCAAGCTCCATACTGCTGTTCTAAGTATCACTGATGTGGGGAACTAACCCAAGAAAACCAGAGGCCCCTGAAACAAGCTCTAACTTGTCAAGGTGGGTCTTAGTAATAGCAGCAGCAACAAAGCTGAAAGTAAAACTTAATAGGCAGCAAGCAGGAGCATAAACAGAAAGGCCTAAGCATGTTTGGCATTGCTGATTTAAGGCCCATACACAAAACTGCTGTTGTGAAATGAGTCAAGTTCAAAAATTCATACTGACAGTTCCTTTATAAACAATGGTTCACAGTATTTCACCAGAAATACTAAAGTTTTCTGAGAACTAACCTGAGGGCTACAAATGTGTGTATTCTGTTCTTTAGTCATTACCAAGATGTTAAAATTTTTGGTTTTTTGAAAACCACATTTCATATGTTAGCCCTCAACCTTTTATTTGTTTCAGCCAGTGTATGCAAGAAAGATGCCAGAAAAGTTTTATATTAATACTGTGGTGTAGTTATTTTGGAGGTGAAAGATACCTAGCAAGATATTAAAGTTTGTCACTTGGGCAAGTATTTATCCAGAAAACTATTTGGCCCTTTTAAGGCCAAATTTAAAGTTATTAGATTTGGCTACATTTATGTCAGTGAGATAAGGACCTAAGGCTCTGGCCTGGATAGGATTAAATCTCCTTCATGAACAGACCACCTCTCCTGCTCTCTAATAACCAGCATGAGTTGATTATCAGGTATGAATGATGATGAGCTTCACTGGCAGCAAGTACTTAATTCTCTGAGCAGCTGTGTTAACAGATCTACAGGAAGACACTGTCGGGAGAATAAGGACTGGGACTGAGAGGAGAACTCCTTCCTCAACAGATCTTAAATTAAACAAGCTTTACATTATATAATTTACTTTGGAATTATAGCTGGAATTATATTTGGAGAGAGTCAGCAAAATGTTTATAGACCTTCACTTCTGGTTTGTTTGTTTTTTTAAATATAAGCTGAACCTGACAGATGTGCAATATCAACCCAGATGTGCACATTCCCTTGGCTAGAGCCACTACTATTCCAACTGCTTTATCAGTTTTCTTCACATTACTTTTGGGAACCAAAAAGTACCATCATAAAACTAAATTCAGCTAATGAAGAAACCCTGATCAGAACTGATCAAGTTATATTTGCTATGGGGAGTAACCACCCTTAAGTAGGATTCAATAGTCTACAATAAACTAATCTGAGAAGCCTTTAAAATTAGATTCTATGCAACTCATCAATTATCTAAAGAAACGTCTTCAGAGGAGCTAACATAAATTGTCCTTTTTTTTTTTTTTTTAGTTTTAAGTGTCTCCAAAAGCAACGCAACAACTTAAAGTCTACGTTTGGATAAGGGGAAATTATATCACGTGACTGAAACTGAATATTTTGGGGGGACAGCTAAGCAGTAATGTAGTCTTCAAATACAAGTCATGTGCACCTAGACTCTCGTTTTTACAGCAGGCATGCAATACGTCACTGATAAGTGTAGGTAAAAGGAGAAAGCTGCTAGAGATCTTTCCTTATGGTTAATTTGTAGTAAGAGCATCAGGAACTGAACCCAGAACCTAGGTTAGCAAAATACTTATTTGACATTTTAGAAATTTGCTGTACTTTGTTCTGCACTCCTCAGATCTAGATAGCTTCAGACCTGACTGACTACTAATTGCTTTTCCCCACTCCGGACAACAACAAGCATAACGGGGTAACATGAGCTCTTGTAAACATTCCAAAAGTGAATGTTAACTAATTTAAGATGAAGATTTTCCTTCAGAATTGATTCAGTATAATGGAAGGTTCTGCATATATGTAAAGTATGGTACACACTGTTAGAACTAAAAGCAGTAACAACCTATTTTTCAAGTAAAGTGACAAATGGTCCCTTACTCACTAGACTTATTTTGCAGTACCTGACTGTTTTTCCTTTTGATTCTCCGCTTTGTTTACTCATGAGGCATTTTTGTCTGATGTGGACTAAATCTCTCAGCAGTAAAGATGTCCTCTTCAGATTACTTTGAAACCAAGGTAAAGAAGAGCATCTCTTAACAGTAAGATCAAGGTTAAAGGTACCAAATTCTAATTGACCTACATACTTCATATTTCCGGACTGCAACAAAGCATAAGCAGTTTTTATTTTTCCTGGGGCTATCAACCCCAAACGGAAAACTTTAAACAATATAAGCGGAATAGAACCTAATTATGCCTTCTGTGAAAGGAGGAGCTTTAGTGCTTCAGTGGATATAGTAAAATGAAGAAATGCAAAGAAAACCTTTCCCTTCACCTCACCTTAAAATTTTGCAATCCTTCTCATATGTGGTAAAGAGGGATCCTTCCAATAGCCCAAAATAAAATAACCTGTCACATGTATCTTATTGATTTACCTTCTCTTGTTCTATTATTCTCTCATCTCTTCTTTCATTTAAAAAAAAACAAAAAAACAAAAAAACCAAGAAGCTTTTTTTCCTCCCTTTTTCAGGCCTGAAAAGCATAATTTCTCCTCCAATCCTAGTGATTATTCCCCATACCTATTTTATATGCATATCCTCTAAAATAGAAGAAATCAATGATATTGCAAAAGCTACGGAGAGTTATAAATAAAAAGAGAGAAATGGAACACCATACTAGAGCAGTAGAAGGCTGTGGTGAATGGAGATAGGGTTTAGCCATTATAATACAGAATATCAGATCTGTGCGGTAAATCTGAAATATTGGAGGTGAATATTCAATCTGATTCTACTGATTTGAAGAAACTATGGTAGAAGTTTCACATTGCCCCTTTTACTACCTCTCTTCCCTGGCCATAGCAGAAATACTCCGTCAGGGAAGGCTTGATGGGTTGTCCCTGCAGCCATTCAGAACGCATTCAAACTTTGTGATGCAAGCCATTCCCCTCCCGAAATGGCCCAGAAAGCAAGGGGCCAAACTAACTGACACTGACACTATACCATGACAGTCTTCATTTTTCACTCCTTATGTGCATACTTTTCTCTTTTGGTTTCTGTATGCTTTCCCTTCTCATCTCTTTTCTCTCTCACACAGGATCATGTTTCTAGTACTATTCCAGAAGCATCAGCAAAGTCTACATGATTCTGTACCAAATTTAAAACTTTACAGAAATAAAGCAGTTCTGATCCCTGATAGAAATTTATATTTCTGTGTAATATAAGATCATGGATGGAGGCTATATTTTACTTGGCTATTGTTGGTCTAGACAATTTTCCTTAATAACTTAATGGTACAATAGCACATGAATCTGAGGCCATCTTCACAAGGAAAAGGATTAGAAGAAAGCATGATGGTTTATTATTTTAGAATTAAATTTTGGATTCTGAATGGAAAGCAAAATTGCTGGATACACAATAGTAATAACCATTCAAGCCCAAAACTACCAAGTCTTTGACATTTGGGCCCTGATTCAGCATAGAACTTTAGCATACATTTACCTTTAAGCCCATGAGAAGTCCAATTGATTTAATTGGATCTCTTCATGCTCTTTAAAGTGAACATGTGTGCTTAAGAACAATGCTGAATCAGAGCCTTAATCAACATGATTATCTTAAAATCACATAGGCTAAGAGTAAGAGTATTTTTCTGAAATAATTACAATTTTCATCTTACCTATGGAGATAAATGTCAAACATGCTTTGAGCACGGGGTTGGACTAGGTGACCTCCTGAGGTCCCTTCCAACCCTGATATTCTATGATTCTAACTTTTGATATCTACAAGCATTATCTTACAAGCAGTTAGCAGTTTATAACTTACAAGCGGTAAGTTATAATAAACTTATAAGCGGTATGTATAATAAACATTGTACAAACAAGTTGTACTAGAAAGTAAAGTCACTCATTCTTAAACTTAGCTACCATGTAGATGTTTGTGCATTTGTTTCACTTCTACTTGTACAAGTTCTGTGACCATAGTTTTGTTCAAATTAACTTGTTAGGAAACAAGATTAACAAAATGGTAGATCAATAATGGCAGAGGTTCTCAATCTCTGATATATGACACCTTGGGGTCCATGAACATTTCCAGAGAAGTAGGAGTGGTATCCTCAGAAGCATTTGGATTTTTCTTATAAAACTTGATAGACTATATGATGAGGATCTCTGCTAGGAGGGAGATAAGGTAATGGCACTGCTGCCCTGGGAATCTGATCATCAGATATACCACAATTTAGAAGAGAGGTCCTCTGCTTCAGAAAACTTAGAAGCATAGATACACTATTTTAGAAGGTGCTAATGTTGACTACTTTAATCTGAATCGTTGAAAAATCACAGTAATTTACATTTTAGAGAGTATATTTGACTACGCTCTTCAGCAATAGTTTCTTGTGAATCAGTTATTCAAAGTATTAGTATAGCTTGATCAGCTAACTGTATTTTGTATGCATCCTCACCAAAACAATGTAGTTACGATTATCACTGTTCAACAAACTACATACAGTTAAAAAAAAAAAAGCCATTTTTCACAAAGAGAGTAAGATAAATACCTGCAGGACTGTCAGCATTTTCTCCTGGGTGCAGCTGAATACCAGCAGAATCTATAGAGTTTACTGTAACTGTCTGCAGATTTGGCAATTGAGCTGTACTCAGACTAACTGGAGTTGAAGTCAAGGCCCCACCTGCTGCAACTTGACCAAGAGTAAGAGTCTGCACAGGTGTTAGAGTTATTTGTTGACCAGGTGCATTCTGAATCTGCAAGTTTTGCAAGTTTTGGACACCTTGCACTTGAAATGTCTGCCAAGTGATCTGCCCAGAAGGGGTCACTGTTTGTGCCTGAATTAAAAAAGTTCCAGGATTGAGCTGCAGCTGAAGATTTTGTAGAGCCTGTTGCGATATACCTTGACTTGCTTGCACACCATGGATTGTCTGCTGCGCAATACCTTGTACAATTTGGGCTTGACTGGTTGGTTGCTGAGACTCCTGAAGTTGTATGTGTTGTACAATAGGCTGTGCTGTGGAGACCTGAATATTCTGAGCCTGTGTCTCATCAGAGACTGATGTCTGGATGTAATTTCCCTGAAGGTCAGAACTGTGTACTTGCCCACTATTTGTGGTCAAGCTGTTTGCATTTTGTTCCAATATACTTGTACTGTCTATGGTAACAGGCAGTTGTGATGAAGATGATGTTGGCACAAATAAGTCATTATCAGTGGTAGTTTCTGTAATTTCAGGAGAAACTTGTTCACCAGTCCTTTCAGAAGTGTCTGAACTATCCATGGCCTGTCCAGTATTTATCAAATGTCCATCTGCATTAATGCCTGCAGTCATGGTTTGAGAACCACTGTTGAGTCCCAGAGAATCTAGATCAACACTATTGATGGGTACAAAAGTAATATTACCTGGTAGTCCAAGAGGGACATTAGCAACTACTTGTGCTTGGCCAGGAAAAGAAGAACCACCAATTGCAACTCCCTGCACCTGAACTTGACCAGTCTGTGATAAGAGATTCTGAATATTAGCTGAAGGTGTTCCAGAGGCAATTATGGTTTGATTAGAGCCAGGAATGATCTGAATTTGACCAGTTTCTTGATTTATACCACCATTATCAGAAGAGGTTGCAAAGCCAAGCTGAACCTGCTGACCATCGGCCGTCTGGATCTGGGGTATTACTTGATATTGTACGTTAGACACAGTACCATTTGATGAATCTGATCCTGGTGCAACAGAAAATATTTGTTGATTTTGCAAACTCTGAATGGGAAGAACATACTGTCCACTTGAAGTTACTGCAGCAGCACCTGGAATCTGTACTATATTACCAGCTTCATCCTTTATAGTGGTAGGAGCTGCAGACAAAACCTCCCATCTATTTGGAGTTCCTGCTAATTGTACAGAAGACAAATCCCCTGTCTGGGCAAAAACAAAAAAAGAAAAAACATTTGAAATATGATATACAGATCATATATGCTAAAACAAGCATGCATTACATTCAATACTATATTGTACCAGAGGCTGGTAGGCTACTGACATACATGCAATGTAACCCACATGAACAGAAGTAGCTGATTCAGAACTTCAAAATATACACCTTTGTAAGTCAGCAAGTGCCTAAATATACCACAAAATCAAGTCCTACAAATGAAAAAAGACTATATAAATTACTCTATCATTAGAAACAAAATAATAGAGCTTTTTCAAAATGCAATATTAGGAATTCAAATTAACATTCATAAAGCTTACATGAGTGTGTATTTATTTGAATCCCTATAGTTAAAACATATCTTATCAGTTTAAAAATCATATACTCAAATTCCTCCTTACCTGTGCTATTACCAGTACGGTACATTAACGTAATTACTTAAATGCTAGTTTACTTTTCATTATTTATGCTGTTGATGTTTTTCAGCTTGCTCATCTTGAATAATGAAACTATTCTGATCTCTTTTAGTCAGTTTCACTTTCTGATTCCCATACCAGCAGCAACAGACTGTTTGGATGCAAGCACTGCAGGGCAATGCTTATCTTTTCACGTAAATGTTTTTGTTTTTTTTATAGAAAACAGGGCTGTCAAATGATTAAAAAAATTAATTGCACTGTTAAACAACAATAGAACATCACTTATTTAAATATTTGACGATTTCTACATTTTCAAATACATTGTATTTTGTGTTGTAATTGAAATCAAAGTATACAGTGCTCACCTTATATTTTTTATTACAAATATTTGCACTAAAATATAAACAAAAGAAATAGTATTTTTCAGTTCACCTCATACAAGTACTATAATGCAATCTCTATCATGAAAGTGCACGTTACAAATGTAGAATTTTTTTTTTTTACTTAACTGCACTGAAAAATAAAACAATGTAAAACTTCAGAGCCTACTTCTTGTTCAGCCAGTCACCAAGACAAATAAATTTGTTTAAATTTACCAGCAATAACGCTGCCTACTTCTTATTTACGTCACCTGAAAGTGAGAACAGGTGATTGCATGGCACCGTTATAGCCAGCATGGCAAGGTATTTACGTGCCAGATATGCCAAACATTTGTATGCCACTTCACGTTTCGACCACCTTTCCAGAGGACATGCGTCCATGCTGATGATGGATTCCGCTCGATAACATCCAAAGCAGTGTAGACTGACACGTGTTCATTTTCATCCTCTAAGTCAGATGCCACCAACAGAAGGTTGATTTTCTTTTTTGGTGGTTCAAGTTCTGTAGTTTCTGAATTCTTTTAAAACTTTTGAGAGGGACAAAATGTAGAACATGCTGTCAGATTTGGGAAAGCACTTCTGATTCTTAAACCTTGGGTTGAGTGCTATAGCTATTTTTAGACATCTCATATGGTACCTTCTTCGGGTTTTGTTAAATCTGCAATGAAAGTGTTCTTAAATCAACCACCACATGCTGGGTCATCACACAAGACTGCCATAATATGAAATACACCTCTACCCCGATATAACGCGACCCGATATAACACGAATTCGGATATAACGCAGTAAAGCAGTGCTCCGGGGGTGAGGGGGTGCACTCTGGCGGGACAAAGCAAGTTCAATATAATGCGGTTTCACCTATAATGTGGTAAGATTTTTTGGCTCCCGAGGACAGTGTTATATCGGGGTAGAGGTGTATATGGCAGAATGAGGGTAAAACCATGGAGCAGGAAACATACAATTCTCCAAGCAGTTCAGTCACAAATATAATTAACACATTTTCTTTTTTTAAATGAGTATCATTAGCATGGAAGCATTTCCTCTGGAACGGTGGCTGAAACATGAAGGGGCGTATGAATGTTTAGCATATCTGGCACGTAAGTACCTTGCAACGCCGGCTACAAAAGTGCCATGTGAACACCTGTTCTCACTTTCAGGTGACACTGTTAATAAGAAGCAGGCAGCATTATCTGCTGTAAATATCAGTAAAACTTGTTTGTCTTAGCAATTGCCTGAACAAGAATTAGTACTGAGTGGACTTGTAGGCGCTGAAGTTTTACACTGTTTTATTTTTTAGTGCAGTTATGTAACAAAAAAATTTCTACATTTGTAAGTTGCACTTTCACAATAAAGAGACCGCACTACAGTACTTGTATGAGGTAATTGAAAAATGCTATTTCTTTTATTTTTTACAGTGCAAATATTTGTAATAAAAATAATATAAAGTGAGCACTGTACATTTTGTATTGTGTTGTAACGGCGATCAAGATATTTGAAAATGTAAAAAACATCCAAAATATTTATAATAAATTTAATTTGGTATCCTATTAACAGTGCGATTAAAACTATGATTGACAGAGATTTTTCAATCAAGTTAATTTGTTTTGAGTTAATCGCTATTAATTGACAGCCCTAGTAGAAATAGTTTTATTTGATTTTGTAAGCCTCCTACCCAATAATGAAACCTACATTTTTGACCTAAACTACCTTGCAATGTCAATTTTAGAGAATAATTTTTTACATAAAAATCAAACTTGTATTTTTGTCCTTAGTAGAAACACTAGGAACTACTTGGAAGTTTCCACAAAAAAGCATATTTATTATTCCCAGAAGCAAACCCTCTTTATGATTTTAAGGCTTTAGGGAACAAGGAGGAAAAAAAGGCAGATCCAATATTCAGACTCCCCTACCCACCTTTAACCTTTTACAGTTTTTCCTGCATTAGATACAATCCTTTCTGCCAAACGGACAAGATTTAACCTCCTCCTCTCTTTCAACATCACTACTTAAGAGACTAGAAGAATTTCTGCCAAGCAATGCAATGCACCACCCTCCCCTAACAGTCATATCACGTGAACGCAGCTCTCCTCCACTATCTAGTTAGCCCCATAATTTTCTATCATCATTTTAAGAGAATCCCTGGTTGCTGAAATGCTGTGAAAAATATACAGATTATTCTAAAAACAGACGACTATCAAGATGTAGAGACAGTATCTATTCCAGCCAAAGGTGCAGTAAACAATATAGGGAGAACTGAAAAAAAATTGTGGGCAAATCTCTGTGGCAAGAGAAGCATAGTGGTCTCCTGTTCTTTATTAATTAAAAAATAATCACTCTATTATTCACTATTATTATCTGTTGGAAATGCAAGGCAAAGAACAAACAACAAAAACAACAGCAAACCCTAATTTAGCGGCCTAAATAAGTCAACGAGAAAGTTGCATATGGAACAGCACCTCAGAATTTCAAACAGCTCGGGAATGGAGGATGTTCATAACTTCTAACTCTGAACAAAATAATAGGTTGTTCTTTCAAAAGCTTACAACTGAATGCTCACTTAATACAGCTTTGAACCCTTACTATGCTGAAGAAAAATGCTACTTTTAACCATCTTAATTTAAGTGAAACAAATAGTTTCTTTACCCTGTCAAATCTTTTTATAAAAACTTTCCCTTTATTTTTAGCAGTTTATGTTTAACATAGTATTGTACTGTATTTGCTTTTGTTGTTGTTGTCTCTACTACTGCCTGATTGCATACTTCCAGTTCCAAATGAGGTATGTGGTTGCTCAGTCAGATCATAATTCTGGTGTTCATAACTCTGAGGTTCTACTATACTTGCCAAGGCTACAAAGAGGGATTAGTTTAGTAAGCAGTAGTGTACCTATACATGAAAATCTCTCCTCCAGCACTAATTCAGACCAGACCCACCTCCTATGCAACATAGGAGTGTCATGGCCCAAACACCTATCTTTTCCCTTACCATGTCCAGTGGCTTTTGTTCTTCTCCTTATGCTGGGAGCACATACCTGCCTTGTACAAGAAGCTCCCCAAATTTCTGAAGTCCCCTGGAATCCTTTCCCTCTCTTCAAGTGTTTTGGCTTTCAACACCCCCCTCTCGCCTACACACACACTAACAAGGTCTACTGGTCGCACTCTAGAGCAAATGAGGATCCCCAGGAAGGGGGCTTTGAAGCAACCCTGCCATATATGGTGTGTGGTTGGCTAGCAGATGCTTCCTTGAAACATCTGCTAGCCAAGCGTGTTGCTCCTGCAGCTGGCTCTATCACTGCGTCTGACGAAGTGGGTATTCACTCACGAAAGCTCATGCTCCAAAACGTCTGTTAGTCTATAAGGTGCCACAGGATTCTCTGCTTTTTTTACAAATCCAGACTAACACGGCTACCCCTCTGATACTGACTACAATGTGAACTATGAGCAGGGAGGGGCAGAAAAAGGAGCTTCTGGCTACTATCCCAATTTGCTAATATCAGAACAGCAGACTGAGCTTCCATGGTGGATTTGGAGCTGGATGTTTGAAAGTCTTCCCCAGCCTTGACTGGACCTCTGCTATTCCTATCACAATAAACTTTACTGTTCTGCCCTTTTCTTACAAGCCACAGAGTTGGTACAGCAGTTCTTGGAACTGTACCTTGTCATCTCTTCTAAAGGTAACAGCTCCTATTGTGCCCCCCAAGCTGGGCAGGGGCTAAGCTATACTAATAATTACAAATCCTACCGCTGACCTAAAAGAAGCAATGTCTAATTTAGACTAAGACTACTATTGAGCTCAAAGGTTCAAACCTAAATAACGCACTGTTTGCCTTCAAGCTCTTAACAACATCTGAGCTATAATGAACAGGGTTCAGGCAACGGTGGTCCTCTCTATCAATGGCTATGCAGCAAGCAGAATGCTTTGGGGGTTGCCCTTTCAGAAGGGAAGGTGCAGAATGTCGGCACTCAAAGATTCCACATCAGTTGAGAGAGAGGGAGGGACAAGGGTGTGCAGAAAGTGCAGTGTCTGCAGCAGAACCCACTTCGCCCAAAAAGGGAACAGGACATGAGGGAAGTTAAGAGGAAGCTGGCAAGTCTTTTAAGTTGAGCACCAGGAAGTGAAATGAAGAACAGAAATGAGAGGGACCAAAAGCGGCAGCCAGGGAGAAAGTGAGGCCAGGTCTACACTGCGACTTTAAATCGGTTTAATGGCCGATATACCGATTTAACGCTGTATCCGTTCACACGACGTCGTCATTAATATCGAATTTGACTTATGGCGTTGCTGGCAGCCCCTTTTCAAAAAAAAAAAAATTATATCCGACATGATTCTTTAAAGAGGACTTCGTAATGAAGAACTCCATTTGGTTGGGACACCTTTCTTAAAAAGTAATAAAATAGAATAATCAAACGAGCCGAGCAGGCAGCAGACCTAAGCATGTCTCCTTCCTGCAGCAACATGAAACATTGATAACTCCCAAAGGACATCCTTTGAGTGTGGCTTACATTTGGTTCTTCCTACTCTGTCAGGGTACGTCTAACTGCACGATTAATTCGAATCTAGCTTAAACCGATATACATAAACAGTCGTAATAAATCGGTTTAGCGGTCCACAGTGGATCCCGAAATCGATTGTTTGCGTCCATGGTCCAACTACCATCAATTTCGAGCCAGCAGTGCACGTGGTACCTGTTCTCAGCCTTATCCATAGTTCCACTTCCGCTTGGAGAGCACGAGTGCTGATGGGACAGAAACATTGCCCGGTGGTGCTGGGTACAGCCTCCCCTCCCTTTGTGAAGGCAGCAACAACCTTTGGCGCCTTTCGCGGAGTGCATTGAGCAAATGCATACACAGCAATCTTTCTTTTTTTTCACGTGGTGGGGGGGGGAATAACTGAGAGCTTTCCTGAACCACGCAGATACTGTGTTTGACCTACAGACATTGGAGCTCAGCCAAGAATGCAAATAATTTTCAGAGACGGCTGTGGACTGTGGATAGCTGGAGCCTCAGTCCCCTCCCTCCCTTATGAGCGTCCATTTGAGTCTCTGGCTTCCCGTTACGCTTGTCACCAGCGCTGTGTATCTGGAGTTTTTTATTCAAACGCTTTGGCATTTCGTGTTCTGTAACGGCTGGATACAACAGATTGTCTCCCATACAGCGATCAGACCTAGTATTCCCGACGGTCTATGCTGGAGCTCTTTTTCGATTTCAGACTGCTCGCCAGCCGTGCTGATCAGAGCTCCACGTGGGCAAGCAGGAAATGTAATTCAAAAGTTGCGTGGCTTTCCTGTTTACCTGCCCGCTGCATCCGAGTTCAGATTGCTGTCAGAGCGGTCAGTGCTGCACTCTGGGATGCCGCCCGGAGGCCAATAACTCCGATTTCCCCCCAAACTCTTGCTCACTAAC
>NC_133778.1:38800369-38881379 GCF_003597395.2 Chelonoidis abingdonii | reverse complement strand
GCTTGTTCCTCAGCGTTCCCATGTTCCCTTCCCTGGTTGAGCAGCACCCCGTGGTGATGGGACAGAAACATTGCCCCGGTGGTGCTGGGTACAGCCTCACCCTCCCTTGTGAAGGCAGAGCAACAACCTTTGGCGCCTTTTGGGAGTGCATTGAGCAAATGCATAGCACAGCAATCTTTCCTTTTTTTTTTTACGTGGTGGTGGGGGGGAATAATGAGAGCTTTCCTGAACCGCAGATACTGTGTTTGATCAAGACATTGAGCTCAGCCAAGAAGCAAATAATTTTCAGAGACGCTGTGGACTGTGGATAGCTGGATCCTCAGTCCCCTCCCTCCCTTTCGAGCGTCCATTTTGAGTCTCTGGCTTCCCGTTACGCTTGTCACGCAGCGCTGTGTATCTGGTGTTTTTTTATTCGTAACGCTTTGGCATTGTTTTCTGTAAGGTGGAGTTACAACAGATGGTCTCCCTCAGCGATCAGACTAGTTTCCCGTACGGTTATGCTGGAGCTCTTTTTCGATTTCAGACTGCATCGCCAGCCGTGCTGATCAGAGCTCCAGCGTGGGCAAGCAGGAAATGTAATTCAAAGTTTGCGTGGCTTTTCCTGTTTACCTGCCCGCTGCATCCGAGTTCAGATTGCTGTCCAGAGCGGTCAGTGCTGCACTCTGGGATGGCGCCGGAGGCAATAACTCGATTTCCGCCACACGACCCTAATTGAGTTATCACTATCGAATTTTTAGCGCTATCTTACGTTTGGGAGGAGTTCCAAATCGATTTAAGGAAGCCGTTTAATCGTATAGGGGGGGGTGCGCAAGTTTAGAGGAGGACCATCTATCCCCTATCTGATGAAGTGGGTATTCACCCACGAAAGCTCATGATCCAAAACGTCTGTTAGTCTATAAGGTGTCACAGGATTCTCTGCTGCTTATCCCCAAGAGGTAACCTAGCACAATTGTGGGGGAAGGGCTGATGGAATAACACCCTCCCTCCCATATGAAAGCTACAATAACAGGGGTGCACACATGCATGAACTTCAGCAAACATAGTGGGGATAGGTAGCAAGCATGGCCCTGAGCACTCTGCTGGAAGCTCTGTCCAAAAGCCGTCCCACTACACCAGGGGTTCTCAAACTGTGGTTTGGGGCCCCAAAGTGAATCACAACCCCATTTTAATGGCGTCACCAAGGCTGGTGTTGGTCCTGGGCCCCAGCAACTCTGAAGCCCAAGCCCCACCGCCCAGTGCTGAAGCTCAAACCCAAATCCCACCACCCAGGGCTAAGGTTACATGTCTCCTGCCCAGGGCAGAAGCCCTTGGGCTTCAGCTTTGCCCTCCCCCCTCATCTGGGGTGACAGGGCTCCGCCTTCGTTCCCCCCTCCTGGGGTCATGTAGTAATTTTTGTTGTCAGAAGGTAGTCACAATTCAATGAAGTTTGAGAACCACTGCACTACATTATCAGTGGCCCTTTGACAGAGTGCGAGGTGTAGCGCAGTGGGGCCACTTGCAGATCTCAGCAAAGCGGTGGCAGCAGAAGCAGAGCACTCAGGGCCAGTAACCAACACTGTTTTCCCTCCGAATTCCAAGGTTGCTCCAGCTTCCAGTGGAGGAGGGAAAACAAGCATCATATGCTGATTCTAGACTCTCCCAACTGTCTTGGGCAGTTCTGTGTGGTGGAAGGGGTGACGTGTTTCACCCTTATCCCCTTAACTGCTCTGAGATCTCAGGTGGTAATCTCCTCTCCCTACCCTATACATCTCCAATCCAGTCCCTTATGTGGGCTGCCCAGAGAAGCATTCCTCATTAAAGCTATGGAGTCTCTCCTTGGATGGGAGATCCTTTCTCTGCTGCAGCCCCCACCCCAGCAAGGCCAGTCTTCTGCTGCAGCTTCTTCACACAGCCACTTTTGCCCCCACTGGCCCTGCTCCCTGCAGCATTGTAACTGTCTGGGCAGGAAAATGAGGATAAGGAAAATCAATCAAGATAATACCCTAAATGTTTAAAATCATATATAAATGACCAAGAAGGGTCACTTAACTCATCCTAATGCTCATTTTTCCCCATAAAGTGCACTGAAACAAGTGAGTGGTGTATCCAGTTTAAGATTTTAAAAGGAAAAATTCCAGCTTGAATTGTTTGAAATTTATAAAAGCAGCAAAGAATCCTGTGGCACCTTATAGACTAACAGACGTTTTGGAGCATGAGCTTTCGTGGATGAATACCCACTTCGTCAGATGCATGCAGATCCAAACTAACACGGTTACTCCTCTGATGTTTGAAATTTATTTATTTTTAAGAAGGAAATTCCAATTTTATACACTATGTTTAAGAAGACGTAATTCTAGTGGACAATCTCCTTTAAAGGTCATCTGTAGAGATAAAAAAAAAGGCAGAGTTGTTTGTTTCTTTGAGATATAGGGCAGGCTAGGAGGCTTATTAATGTTTATTTATTCAAACACTAGACACTGAAGTCCATTTAAGCTAAGGCCTGGTCTCCACCTAAAACTTACCTAGCTATGTTAAATCAGGGCTGTGAAAAATTTCACCTCTAGTGTGACATAGTTACGTCAACCTAACCCCTACAATAGACGGTGTAAGGTTGACAGCAGAATCCTTTTGAATTCATTTTTTTTGTTAAAAAGATTCAAAAGCATTAACTCTTCATTTCAGGTATGAAGAACTCACATACACATCTCGCACCTCCCCACTAGTGCTTCAATACTGCGAGAGACCTGTCTTTATGCTCTTGATGTTTATATATTTAATAAAAAACAGAAAATCTTTCAAACCTTCTGTAAGCATCTTAAAAATCAAAAGAAGCAACAAGACTTAGTCTTTGGCAGGTCACCTTTAAAAGAAAGGGAATGAAAGTTACACTAGCTGAAGCTCCAGGACTGCTATACTTAGTTCTGAGCAAGTACCAAGAAAACACCAAGAACAAGGAACCAATGAGCATTTTAATATCTGATTTCTTGTACACCATCTGGGAGAGAAGTGAATTATTTATAGAATTGTAAAAGAGCAACTTTCACTTTTCCAGTGGTATAAAGCACACATTTCTTGTTAGGCTGCAAAATACAGAACCTTAAAATCCTCTCATTTCAAACACTATTTTGATTTTCTCTCCCACCAGTCCTCTTTCCCGAATTCATTCTAACATGATTTTAAACATGTCATTTCAGTTAGAATTTAACGCATCTAGGTTTTCAGATGGCATAAAGCACTGATGGCTAGTTCTATAGATCAACCTATGCCATAGTAACTTTAACCTAGTCAGTCTACTGTTTTTCATGAGGAAACTGTCACCCCACTTTGTCAAAGGAATGTAAAACAGAGGCCTTGTCTACATCACAGAAGTTACACCAACTTTTCACCCTTTAACACATGGAAAAGCATTGCTGGGAAGCATCAGTGTAACTTACCTCGAAAGTTCGTAGAAGGAAGAACTAGTATAACTTGAATCAGTGCAGCAAATGCAATTATGGGGCAGTCAACTCTCAGAGCTCCCACCATTTGACCATTGTCAGAACTGACAAATCTCTCAGCCAGCCAGCATTTTATTTCCCCCAGCTGAGTACCCACTTTGCCTCCTAGCATATTGCCTTAATTCCCATATTACCCACGCCTTTCTAAAAATCCTCCTCCAGACATGCGCAGGAGGCATTTCTTGGGCAGGAGGCCAAATGCACATTTTACAGGAGTTGCAGTTGGGTGGATGGGATATGGCAAGGAAGCATAGGGGGATTTTAAGTTGGCAAACCTGTTCGTCATTTGAGGTGCACAAAAATGACAGCCTCCTCACTGGAAATCAGTGTAAGGCAGCTCTAATGCAGACACAGGGACAAACCTTATGACATTTATAGTGGGTAGTGCGGACACACTCATTTCATGGGGGAAAGCATACCACTAATTGATTTTTCTAGTGTAGACAAGGCCAAAGAGAGAAAATCTCTATGCCTCAGATTCCCCATCTGTAAAATGGGAATGTTAATGCTCTTCTACCTCACTGGCGCAAGGAGAGTTAATTTAAGATGCACTGATATGTTTGATAATTAACAGAAATGCCTAAAAATAACCAGGAATTGAAAAGTTTACCCAACAGCAACCAGCTCAAGATATTAGCCCATGCCACTAGACCCCACTAAAAGGCATGTTTCCCTCCAATTTGACAGAATACATTCAATATGATTCATATTGTTTTACCATTGTCAACTTTCTACTGATACTTTTTTGAAGTGTACCTTAGGCTTGAATGAACATACAAACAACTGACCAATATTTGCCAAGTTTAGACTCTTTATCAACTAATATTGGTCCAACTACAGAGATTCAATTTACTGGCCAAATGCCATTTGCCCAGTCCTCCATACCTTCCTGGCTTCCTTTCCCTCCACTATCATCTAACGCAATGATTCTCAACCAGGGGCCTGTGGACCCCTGGCAGGGGATGCAAGTAAGTTTCAGTGGGTCCACCAAGCAGTAGGCTCACTAGGGCTCAGGGCAGAAAGCTGAAGCCCCACTGCATGGGACTGCAGCCCAGGACCTTGAGCCCACCACCCAGTGCTGAAGCCAAAGCCTGAGCAACTTAGGTTCACAATGCTTCCTTGGCATGGGGCCCTGGGCAGTTGCCCTCCTTGCTACCGCCTAATGCCAGCCCTGGCTTTTATATGCAGAAAAACAGTTGTTGTGGCAGAGCTGGGCCATCAAGTTTTTATAGCATACTGAGGAGGTTCAGAAAAAAAAAGATTGAGACCCCTGATCTAACACAGTGTCAACCTGTGGGACTCTTTGTCGGGGATGTTGTGAAGGCCAAAATTGGAACAGGGTTCAAAACAGAAGTAGATACATTCATGAAGGATAGGTCCATCAATGGCTACTAGCCAGGATGGGCAGGGATGTGTCCCTTTTGTTTGCCAGAAGCTGGAAGTGGATGACAGGGGATGGATCACTCAATGATTGCCTGTTCTGTTCACTCCCTCTGAAGCACATGACATTGGCCAGTGTCAAGATAGGATACTGGGCTAGACAGACCATTGGTCTGACCCACTATGCCCATTCTTATGTTCATTATTTATGCTACAAGAGTTGCACCAGTGCAACCAGACTTAAAATTGACTTATCTAGTTAAACCAGTGCAAACTCCTAACGTATACACACACAAACCAGTTTTAACTTTGCCTGAAGGTTAATAGTTAAAATGTGTCTACATGAGGGGTTTGCATTGGTTTAACTAGATAAGATTTAAAACCGATTTTGTTACGTGTGCAACTCTTCTAGTTGACACAAGGATTTATTGTATCTCTTTCCGAGTCCAAGCATCAGTTTCTTCTTTTCCTTCTCTCTCCACCCCAACTTTATTTTTCCTTTCTTCTCACCTTCCCTAACCCCCTAATTTCTCTACTGATGTTTATTTAAATCCCAACAACAAAGCTAAAGAAACTATTCAGGGCTCTATGCACTCTTGCCATCAAATAAAAAATATCAAAACCACTGTAGAAAAACAAACCATTATACTATAAAACTATAGTTCAACAAAAACGATTGTTAAACTAAGGCAATACCCCTGCCAACACTCAAGCACATGCTCAACTTCAAGCTCCACGTAGTACAGTGACTTCACTGGGACTATTTAGATGCTTAAAGTTAAACAAGTGTGTAAAGTAATGTCAGGAACTACATCAAGGTTTCCCACACCTAACATTCCCAAGAAAGGGAAGACCGCCTTTGCAGTGTGCCAGGAAGGCCAAAAAATCTGAGCTGTTTTGTACCAGATAGAGAAACATTTAACTCCCCCCCACCCCACCCCGAAAAAAAAAGGCCCTTGTAGACCTTGCAGGCAGCTATCATATGGAAGGGTTCCAACTCAAGCGTCTCAGCTAACCACAGTTGCCCCTGTATGGCATGGGGTGAAAGATTTTTGGGTAACCAAGTCTCAAGACTATTCAGGACTTTCTATGTCAAAAACCCAAATCCAGAAACCAACAGGTAGATCAGAAAGCGCTGGTGTGATATGCACATGGTGAAATACTCCACTTAACAAGTGAGCTGCCTCATTCTACATTTGATTCAGCTTTTGAATGGATTTATGGTGTAGTCCCATACAGAACCCATTGCATAAGTTCAATCTAGAGATGAAGGCAGCATAAATGCCAGTAGTAAAACTTAGGTAATGATCACAAACTCCTGACCAGATGCACATTAAGAAAAAGCAATAACTATGGCCTCTGCTACTATTTGGTCATCCAAAAAGAAGTAGAAATCGAACTCAGCTCCTTTCCCCATCTCTCCTAAATTGAAAACTTTGGTGCCAAATGATGGGATGGTCTGTCTGCAAACTTGGAAAATACTTCAAGTGTGCACATTTTGTGTTTCAGATCAAGGCTTTAGTCTCTCGTAAATTGGTGGATCTTGCCCAGGAAAGCTATCTACTAGAAAAAGAAAAATTAAAAAATGCACATAAAAAGGGAAATAGCTAAAGACCACTGTGAAAGTACACCGAAGGTCCCGATGAGCAATCAGGTTTGTTTGTGCTAAGCACTGTACAAATACCACCCCATCTCCCAAAATGTCCCCTCTCCAAAGAGGTAGTGACAGACTCGTTAAAATATACACATGGAGAAGAGCTGTATTAGCACCATCGTATTTCCAATATGTATCTTTATGGCAGTTCTATTGCAAAGCACTGTATACATTTGAAACTACCAATCAGATTTTTAAGGATACTTAGCAACCTAAAAACCTTTAAAAATCAAGTCCTGTATAATAGATCATGCTGCAAACTAATTTATAGTTGAAAGAGGCTATTAAGATGGAGACAACCATTTAGGAGTGAACAGGCCAAAGGACTAGGAGAATTTTGATCTATTCCTAGTTCAGCCATTGACCTACTTGGGGACCTGCAGAAGACCTACATGTGTGACCTTGGGGACTGCTGTGACTCAGTTTCTCCTTGTTTAAAATGGAAATAATGTTTACAGGCTTTTGAAATGTATACATGAAAACACCAAACTATTAGAAAATAACTCGTTAATGTTTAGATAATTTAATAAAATTTTGATAGCATTAATGTATTGGAACCAAGCCTTTTAAAAGCCTAGCAAACCCATTTACTCATCTAGTGTGTATGATTCCCTACTAACTAGAATGATGTACTTTAACACACTAATATTTATGTTACATCAATGCCAGTCCTGAGTAACTCTCCTTACCTATGGTAATAGATGTCATGTCAATTTAGAATGTACAACTTCTGAAGCAGATATTTCTTACTATACATAAAAAAATCAGAAAACTTAATCAAAAGACACTCAATTCACTAATCTGATTTGACCAATTTAAAAAACAAAAACAAACAAAAAAACCCCTATGAAGTCTCCACCAGCATCCTGCTATTTAGATGGTTAAACAGCAGAAGGTGTTATGGGGATACCTTTCTAGTCTACAACCAGATCCAGCTCAACATTTGGGGTTCCAAGGTCATCAAGACTCTTTTCAGAACAAGTAGCACCACAGAGATAAGAGTAGAAACTTGGTCTATAATTCAGAGTGCATAACAACTGCACCTAGGAGACTGTTCCTAGAGGCAGCTAGTTTCCAATGCTCTGATCATTTCTACACAGCCATTTTAGTCTGAAACTGCATCCTCCCTTTCAGCCAGCCTTCATTTTGTGGTATTGTTCGCTGAAGGGTTCCAAGCTGACAGCTCCAGAAGGAATTGGCTGTGATCAGGTGTAGGGGAGATTCCTCTGTTTTGTGAGGAGGAGAGGGCGGGATTGTGCTGCTCTCAGGGGTAGGGGTTGGATTTCCCGCCTCCCCCCGTTTAAAGTAAGAGAACGCGCAGCTGTCAGAGGCGAGGCGGGGTAGTTACCCTCCCGCCTCCCCCAGGGAGTCCAGCTCCTCCGGGAGAGGCAGCGGAGCCTGGGGACCCCTCGCTTGGCAGGTCGGCCCTGCCATCGTCCCTCCCCCGGGCGGGCAGTGCCGTGTGTCCCGTCCCTCCCCCCAGGCGGGCGGGCTGGCTGCGCGGTCTCTCCCCCCGGCAGGCCGTGCGAGCGCGGCGGGGCGGGCACTCACCGCTCCGGCAGAGTGAGCGGCGGCGGCGGCGGCCTCATCCTCCTCCGGCGACGGCGGGCCGATCTTGCTGCAGGTGGCCGCCAAGAGAGCGAGCGGTGACGGCTGAGTGTCCTACCCACAGTGGGCGGGTTCAAAGAGAGAAAGTGGGTGGCGGTTAATGCGGGGCAGCGGCTCGGGCTCCCGTCCTCAGACTCGCACACAGGAAGCGGCGGCACCGGCTCCCGCGCTCGCTCCCAACGTGTCACCCGGGGGGAAGGGAGGGGGCCCGGCCGGGCCTGCGCTTACCTGGGGGGCGGCCGCCCCGGCGGAGGCCGAGGCGGCGCCGTTGCCGTGCTGGAGATAGTCGCTGTGGCTGCTGCTGTCCACGTCTAAGGCAGCCATTTCCTCTTGTTTCACGGGCTTCTCGGGAGCTGCGGGCGAGCGGGGAGGGGGAGGGGAGAGTCACTGACGGGAGAGATCACCCCCTCCCTTCCCCCCTAACCCCAGCGCTCCCCCCGCCCTCCCGCACGGAGCCCTCCTCCTCCTCCTCCTCCTCCCCGCTGCTGCCCCTGCCCCTCTTCTCCCTCCTCCCCCTGCTCCTCCTGCTGCTCTCAGTGTCGCTCTCGCCTCGCTCACACGCAGACGCGCCAGGGCCGGAGGGGAGCGCAGGGCCGGACCAGGAGCGGCAGGGAGCCCCGCTGGCGGCTCGCTGTGTACGTACGTACCGGTCATGGTGTGAGTGCGAGCGGCTGGCTGGGCGGGAGGCAGGCTGGCTGGCTCGCACACAGGCCCCGCCGGCTGGGGCTAGGCGGCTGCCGCCGGGGACATGCTTATTGTGCTCACGGGCTGAAGCGGTGGCGGCGGCCCGAGCCTACTCCGGGTTTTTTTTCCTATTTTGATTGACGGTGCGGGAAAGCCGAAAGGTGGGGCTTGCAGCGGGAGAGGGGGCCCGGCCGACACCACCACCGCCCGCCCGCCTGTCAGTCCGGAACTCCCGCCTACCCCCTCTCGCAGGCTCCCATTGGCTGCGCTGCGCCAGTACCGACACTCTCACTGGCCGCCCCGCCTGTCGCTCTTCTGCCAAGGGAGGGGGGCATGCCGAGGTGGCTTCCTGTTTGCCTGGGTTTGTGTGAGAAACAATGAGCGGGCTCCTCGGAGAGCTTTCGGCGGCTGGGCCCTCAGCCCGCACGGGCCCCGGCAGCGCGCGGCGCCTAAGGCCGCTCAGGGGGATTTTTCTGGGGTAGCTTGCGGGCAGCGATCCCCGAGTTCCCTCGGGGCGGGGGGCGCCTGAGGGCCTTGCACCCTCGGAGCCAGCGCTCCGGGCAGGCAGCTCCAGCTGCTGCCGCCTGCACTAGGGCTGCGCGCTCGGTACAGGGCCTGGTTACAGCCGGCTGCTTTCCCCGCGGGCCTGGGGCGTGAGAGTGGTTCGTGGGAGACGTTTCCGCCCTCCCGCAGCAGGGTTTGAAATCTCCCTCGTTCGCGTTGTCACTCACAGCTTGTGACAGCCGCTCCCAGGAGGCGGCGGCAGCAGGCAGCGCCTTCCAAAAAACCCACAAAGTAGTTAGTGCAGTTGAAATGCAGCAGGGCTTTGTTACGACGGGAGCGGATTCATGTAATAGAGTGCAGCTTCCTAACATAACAGCAGCACACACTTTAAAATGGCTGGGCCCAAGCAGACAACCCCTGTGTGTACAGTTCCTCTTTGTTGTAGCATTCAAACTCCATGATGGTGGGAAACTCATCTGTGCTTCACTTGCTCATGCTTCCCTTAAAAACGTACAGATATATTCCCCCATCATTACTGATTCTCTAAAACAACAGAATTTCATATTTTAACTCAAAGCCAAGATAGATTTCACAGCAGAATTAGTCACACTAGGCATACCTTAAATCTTGAGTTTGCTACTGCAAATTGTGAATCTCCTGACAAATGCACTTCTGGTTGACATCTCAGATCTAAGTCCAAAAAGGTCCATCTGCGATACTTGAAGCTTGCTGATCTGTTGCTTCTGTCCATTAAAAACTGTGTCTTCTGAATAAGATTTAATATCTGTATGGAAAGTTATGTTACACATGATAAAATGTTAAATGTTTAGTGTTCTCCCTGAAGCCACTAAATCAGGCAAGTGCATATAGAAGCACTGGGTTATGTTCTGCCTTTTCAAGCCTAAATCCTTTGTCAACATTGCTTACCTGAGAGGAACTCCTGAGACTGTTCATGTATCATTCCTGATATGTCAACTGCAATGCAACATAACAGGCTTTTTTTTTTTTTTTTTAAAGAAACCATAGATTATGAACTCAGGGAATGTGTTTTACTCTGTAAAGCACTGTATAAGGATATACTGGCATGTGTGTTAATAATGCTTAGCTCTTGATTACATATTAGGAGTCATAGGTATTTGACATGGAAGGTGGACACCTCAATGCATCATCTCCCTACCCCCATCTAAATTCTTCCTAGAGGGAACACACCAGACTAGAAGGCACCAAGGAGGCCTCAAACTCCTCTCTGGTTCTAGGCTTTGATGTAATGTAAACCACAGAGAATTACCCTGAGGATACACTGTGTACACTGCAGTGACCTAGAATCTCTGCATTTAGTTTCTAAAGGTCCTGGGTCATACCAAGAGAATGCCTGAAAAATGGAGGCTAATAGCAAGTCCAGAAACCTAGTCAGAATCTTGAGACATGGAGTATGTCTATGCTGCAGTAAAACACCCATGGCTGGCCAGTGTCAACTGGCTCAGGCTGCAGGGCTAGAAAATTGCAGCAAAGATGTTTGGTCTCCAGCAGTGTAGACATACGCTATGTCTTTTTTTTTAAATGGGCCCCAACATCATTTTCTTGCAGATCTTAGCCATCTTTCTTATTGGGAGGCTTAGCCTCTATAGCTGTTTCTACTCAGGAAACTTATTGAGAGAAACTTAAATCAGAATAAATAGCCTGATCTTTCCCCATCTCCACCTTCCCTGTCAATGTACATTTCCAGAAATAGGTCCAGTCTTAGCTGTCCTCAGTTACCGTGCTGAGAATTCCTTCTGTAGTTTTATCCTAAGTGTTTTACCAACAAGCAGTTAAACTCCCAAAGCCATTTTTCACAATTCATTTTTCTTAAGTGCAGAAAAAAACCTTTTCCATTTTGGAATTTCTATTTTTGTTTTGCTTTTTCTGTTGGAATTTCATCCTTGAATCTGTTGCTGGAAAGCTAAACAATACATCCAATATATAGTTAGCTGGTTAATATGATTTGGAGTATATAATTTTTATAGCTTTTGAACACAAGATTCTTGGAAATGAGAGTTGAAATTGGGAGAAAAATTCACACTAATGCTGACAAATGAGACATGGAGTTGAGCAGTTTGTATGTCTATACTTACAGACAGTGTTCAGATACAGTTTGTCAGCACATGTTGCTGACACCCTCTGTCAAACTATATTTTTGTAGTGTAGACAGTGTATACTCTTCTAGCCTAGAACAGGACCTGATTTTCTAATTTAAGACATAAGCCAAGAGAGGAAAAGTGCCATACCTATTTAGGTATTCTGTATATCAGTGTTTCTCAACCAGAGATATACATATTCCTGGGAGTACTCAGAGGTCTTCCAGGCGGTACATCAGTTCATCTAGATATTTGCCTAGTTTTATAACAGGCTACATAAAAAGCATTAGCAAAGTCAGTACAAACTAAAATTTCATACAATGACTGGTTTTTACTGCTCTATATGTTATACTCTGAAATGTAAGTACAATATTTATATTCCAGTTGATTTGTATTTATATGGTAAAATAAGCAACTTTTCAAAAATAGTATGCTGTGACACTTTTGTATTTTTGTGTCTGATTTTGTATGCAAGTAGTTTTTAAGTGAGGTATAACTTGGGGGCATGCAAGACAAATCAGACTCCTGAAAGGGGTATAATAGTCTAGAAAGGTGGAGAACCACTGCTATATATCATAAGGCAGCAAAAAAAGAGAACAAGTCCAGCTTTTCTCCCTTTACAGGTCACCTCTAATTTACATAATGTTCCAGTTGTGACTTGTTACATAGTACTTGAATAATTTCTGCTGTTTAAAATATTCTTGTTTTGTTTTACCTGTCCTTAGCTTATATTTACTATATTTGTTGATATTGAATTGTTACCAACATTCTGAATATGTTGCTAGTTTACTCAAGTCATTTAATTCTTCCTTTATATTGACTGTTTCTCGCTCCAGTTTTTATTACCAGTTTATTGTATGCTCTTTCATTCATGATCCCAATGCTGATTTCTAGTCTTTCCATCCCAATGTGTGTTCCATTTTAGTTCTGATATCTAAGGTTCTGGCCCTGGAATCAGATCCATGCGGGTGAACCTCTGAAGTTAGAGTCCACCCACATACAGTATATCCAATTGCAGGATCAGGGGGCCAAACTTAGTATTTGGTTAACACATTGTAAATGAGTGGTTTGTATCAAAATATTTGTTTAAATCCAAAATAAATTATGACCAATGTTCTGGTGATCAACTGTGTCACTTGGTCAAGGAATTCTTTTGCACTTGAAGATAGGAATGATCACCCTCTTGTGAATCCACATCAGGTTTCTTTAGGTAACCAAGTTATTCCTCATAGTCTTTTTCCAATTAACATTTCTAGTATCTTCCCTAACCCAGAAGTCCAACTTCCTTTGAGGCAGGGATTACAACCAGTGAGTGATGCAGTATAGATTATTTACTATGATTATCTATTAGAGTAAGGATTGGAGTCTATTAGATAAAAACTGGCTTCATAACGCTGGTCAGAAAGTGGCTACAGACTGTAATATAATATCCATAGCATAGTTCCCAGAGACCCCAATCCTGATTGAGTGCTCATTGTGCGAGATGCTGTACAAATGAAAGATCAGGACAGAGGTGGCTAGAGGCTTGCCACAGGAAACAGTATTAGGTCCAGTTTTTTGACAAACAAACAAACGTCTGTAAACTAAATCCTGGTCAGATAAAAGTGTTATTAATGGCAGTCTCTTTGCTGCCATTTTGCTATGGGACTATTGATTCCAGGCAAGTTACTTGTCCTACTCATTATGAAAAGTATATATTTGTTCAAGCTGTTTTTCTATTTAACTGCTTGATTTAGTACTAGCCAAACTTATTTGTAAGCTACTTTACCTAACTTAAACCTACTTTTCTAGACTTTCTTCTTTCCCCACTACTACAGTGCTTATTTTCCTGCTTCTTTTACAAGAGACTTGTTTTCCATTTGTTCTTTCAAATTATTTTGTTTTCTCACTGTATCAGTCTTCGCATCCTCTCATGACTTCTGCCCAAATGCGAAACTATCATCAACTATCCAAACTCTAATTGGAATATTCCCTTATCAATCACGTTCAGTCCCAGGGTGGAGTTCCCTCAGCTTCTCTTCTGACCATTTAAAAAGTGGAAATAGCTTTTTCCATTAGAGCAAGTAAAACTCCTGGGGCACTGCAGAGGAATACAAAAAAAAAAAAAAATCAGGTAAAAAGGAGGACTGGTAATATTAAAGGACAAATAAGTGTTAAAAAGAGGGTAAGTTGAGAAATGAAAAAAAAATTGCAAAGTGTGAAGTGTCTTTAAAAAAAAAAGGCCTGAAAGGGGAAAAAAATCTGTTAGTAATAAACAACTATTAGTAAAATTCTAAGTATTTTCTATAATAGACAGATAAGGAGGAGACAAATTTCAAGGCAAAAAAAAGAAACAAGGAAATCAGGATCACAAAAGAACAAGTTCTCTAGCTTATTCTAATATCAAACAAATTTACATAGCCAGAACAGTCCAGGAAGTGGCAATGAGATATGCAACAATTTATAGAGTGACTTTCCCCCAAAGTGTCAAATGCATTACATACTATGAGCCTGATTCATTGAAGACACAGGGAATGCAAATTGCACCCCCAGGACTGAAGGGGCTGCTGTGGTCTGATAGAGGGATTCACTGTCAGAGAAGGGTAGGTAGTGTTTCCACCTCCAGCTTCCTGAAGGCACCTGTGAATTGTAATCTGGACTCCACAGGAATCAAGCCAGCAGTGGTTACCCAGCAGATGTGGTGAGTCACCATATACTCCAGGACAACTTGGCCATAACCAGTGCCTCTATTTTCGGGCTGTTTATGGCCAAATCCTGGTGCCCTACAATAGGCTGGATAGACTTTCTGCTAACGGGTGACACCAACACGGGACAAAGCAGATGTGATTCATGGCTGAATGAAGTCCTATATCTATATAATCTCATTCCATTAACCTCTGAAATACATGCATTTCTAGGGTGAATGTAGCAACTCTTGCAGTAAGAGTTCAGGACAGGGAGTGCAGAATATACATTGTTGAACTAAAGAGGAAGTTTAGAAAGGTCATATGTAATTACATAAGATGGAATATGGGCAGAACACTAAAACACCAACTTTTGCAGAAGTGTCACTTCAAAGCAATGTCCTGGCCGCTTGTAATTTAAGCTTCATCAAATTTACAGCTCCTACAACAGCACAGTGAGTGTGCTAGAATATCAGCTCAGTACTATGTCAGATGGAAGAGCTCCAATAGGAAGCCACACAACTCTTCTGTCATCTTTAATACTTAGAAAATGTCTTTTCCTTCTACTTGCACATACACCTCTACCTCGATATAATGCTGTCCTTAGGAGCCAAAAAATCTTACTGCATTGTAGGTGAAACCGCGTTATATCAAACTTGCTTTGATCCACCGGAGTGCTCAGTCCCACCCTCCCAGAGCGCTGCTTTACCTCATTATATCCAAATTCATGTTAGATTGGGTTGCGTTATATCAGGGTAGAGGTGTAACTCTTTTCTAAAGATAGTTGGTTCTGTTGCTCTCTTTGGTGGCCCATAATAAGTTACAGAACCTTTGTTTAAAAAAATACTTGTTCAATTCATAGTTTTGGGATATTCATGTTACGTTATACCTCAATGAAGGTGTGTGCATGTTATGCAGCATCCTAGAATAGAACTAGGTAAGATGAGAAAGAGAAAAAAATTTGAAAGTGGCATGTGTTCTTTGTCACTAGGGAAGCTGACATCCAGAGTCTCTTACTTTTGAAAGCTGGGAGTTAAGATGAAGTTGAAGAATCAGTTGGGACTCAATTAAATAAGTCATCTTAAATCATACAGCTTTGACTAAAGGGTGAAAAGGCAGAAACAAGTCTTGTGCTTGAAGAAGTTACTCAGAGAGGAAGGTCCAGATACCACACAGAGACTGTGTTTTTAAAATCCTCTTACTTTCCCTCCTGTATTTCAGTTCTTTGTTTAATGTAATAAAATTTAGAGGACTATGCGTTCTTTTGTGTTTGAGTGCCAAGCACATTGTCAGCACAGCTAAAAACAAAGCAGTAACATAGGTCAGAGGAAAACTTATTAAACTTGTTAGAGCCCCACTCCATCCTGATTTTCAGCCCTCTCTCCTACCAGCAATTTTCTTTTGGTTGTAGTAAATGAGAAAGAGTCTTTAGCTGCTATTTTCTAAATATTCTCCCCTTTCCTTCTACTGGATGGGGGTTTATTTGCATAACAAAGTTGGAGGAGGACCAGTTTTCAAAGAGAGATGTTGGTGGGGCCAAAAACAGGCTGACTGTAAAGGCCTCTTGAAGCCAGCAAGTAATAGTTTGAGCCAGCTGCATGACCAACAGTTTAGTGACCTGATCCAAAGTCCATTGAAAATGGATAGGAATCCTTCAATCGACTTCAATAACCTTGAGATCTGGTTCTAGCTGAGGAAGTCACAAAAAGGATCCCTTCTGCTGGTGAGAGTCAACAGGGAGGGCTGTTGGTCAGGAACACAACATTGGTGCCCAGAAGACAACCACATGTCCAGTGATAAGTTGCTGTTTGAGCAGGAAGTTTGCAACCGGAGTTGAGTTTGAGGCAGTACTTTGGGTCAGGGAATATCTTTTTGTTGTTTTTCTGCACACTGGGGTCCTAGGTGCTACAGTAATTCAGATAATAATCATAATATTGAAAAGTCAGAAAAGCACCACTTCAGTATTCAGGCTGCCATGGGTCTCTCGGTACTTAGACACTCCCCATCCTAGAATTATCCGAGTGTCAGAAGGCAGCCCAGGGAAGTGGCCTGGTAAATAAAGCTCATGCAGGAGCTCTGTCTGCAAGGAAAATTCCAGTCAAAGTAATGGAACTTTAAAGGCTCTTTTGCTTTAAAGGACAATTGTCTTTTAGAAGGATAGATTGCTGTTCTGCATGGATAAGGCAGTTGTGAAAGTACTAACATCTATCTCTTGCTAGCCAACAAGGGCCATGACTAACTATTAGCAAGTAGGTCAAGGAGAATGCTAGTATTTGGAGCAAACCGCTGGCAAGGTTGGCCCACGTTTCAAGTGGGTAGCCCTACAGCTATTAAGATTAAGAATACCATTTTTTCCATTTGATCTAGTCAGACTCAACGAGGGGCTGGCCAGAAGGCAGGAAAAATCAAAGTCCACTGGGCCCCAGGAAATTAGCAAACCAGAATGAGAAGATGGGTTTGCACCAGTTCCCAGGATACTATCTGCATTTGGCTGGAGGTCAATGTGAGGTATCCCATATGGACATAACATGAAAGTCATCAGGAGAATAGCTATCCAAGGCATGTATCCAGACACTAGTGCACACAGTACTACATTTTTTTCACAAACGAGATTTTGACCCTTGGCCAGCATAAGTGACAGATCTCCAAAGAGTAGGACCATCAGAGACTCTGTTATTCAGACTTTATATATTGTAAACAAAGGGACTGACTATCATCTGGGACATTGGTGAACTGCCAGGGGCTGAAACATTCCTTAGTGTTTTAAAACAGTTGAGTCAGGACAAGTTTTGTTCCCTTTTACTTAGTAGTTTCTTTTTTACTAAGGAGAAGTAACTGTTCAAAGTTTAGTTTGCTATTTACATTTTAATTTTTTATTCATCCTGTTGCCTGGCTTTTGATTCTGTATGAATATATGTACATAAAAAGTATGTTAGTTATTTTCCTGTAAAATTTGAGTAGCTTTATTATTTAATTAGTAGACAGAATAAGTTACCAAAGTAACATTATCAGATAATGCAAAGCAGCAATTTGTTTTCTACAAAGAGAAAGCAGTCTTATACTCCTTTCACAAAGCAAGAACATTTTTGTTGGTGACAGGGAAAAAAAAACCTGTACTTTGACAGGTGAGCTCACAGAAGTCAGGATATTACCCATTCATTTCACTTTGTAATCTCCACTTTACTAAACTAACAAATCTAATTTTTCTAACTTCCTAGAAGTTAACCTCTGGGCCCCTTATTATCCACATTGTTTTCTCTGTACTTTTTCAATTTGTCTCCTCCAGTGTTATCACAATGGACTGTATTCTTAGTCCTACAAACTACCAGGCACAACATATACTGCTGCAAATGAATAAACACCAGGTTAAGTGTTCTCTGGAAAGATCCATAATTGTGGCTCCCATTGTCAAAAATGTTCATCAGATGATCCTTCTACCCTCCACATAACAACAGCATAGGAATAAAGAAATAGTGGAGACTTACGTGCTGGAAAAATTCATCTCTTGTTATTTTACATAGAGTCTGGCAAACCTCGTTTCCTCTCCATTTCTTCACCTTCTAATTAGAAGAGGTATTTTTATGTTACGTAATATTGATTCCATTAAAAGAATTTAAACCTTCTCAATCATGAAAGCAGATGAGCCCTTCCTCTACTAGAAAATACCAGTGAAATGGTACCATGTGGTAAAAGAAAACACATTAAAAGGAGAATTCAACCAGTAGGTGCCAGGAAGAGGTGCATTCTGAAAGTAAAACAAGCCTAACATTTCTACAGGGAGAAGATTGAACAGTAAGTTTCTAGGAGTTTTAAATACTTTGCAATGGAACTTGGTACACAATAGGCACTGTCAGAAAAAAATTAGTTTTTTTTTTGTTATACACATGTATATTGTAACACTGGAGTACACTCACATGACATGGCCTCCATTTCAAAAGTCCAGCTTTCCAAATCCACAACATGGTGCTGGAAGAGACTGGGTCGTGGAGACAAAGGTAAAACCCCGAGGCTACCAATCAACTGGAGACTTTTCTTTGTTCATATGAATAAACTAGTTAACTCTCAAACTGATGTCTCTTGTAGAATCATTGGATTACCTCATTTCTCCTCCCAAACACACATAATACTTAAAGTTGTGCGTGATGCCCTAGGTGTGACCTTAGTAGACATTTTTACAGCTGCCATTTATAAATTCCATTGTTCTATGAATTTTCCTATCTGTACGGAACAGTGAACTGAGGGTTTTAGTTTCTATCCAGTATCAACTACAGTTCCTTTTCTTAAACAGTTCCTTGGAGCTTGTGATCCTTTAGGCCCTGATCTTGAAAATTGATCTGTACAGGTGCAGAGATTCCCCCTTAATGTATAAACCTTTTGCTATTTTCACTACTACTTTCTTCATATTTTTTTTTTTAAAGTGACCAGGAAAAGGGATAGGGTTTGTGCTCTTTTTTTGCTTCTTTATGATTTATAAAGTAGGCTGAAGGGGTTGGGTGGGGTTGGAGGAGAAGTTAAGGATTAAAAAAAAAAAAAAACCACAGTGAAAGACACATTAGTAATTCATTTGTCTACCCTGTTTTTCCTGCAAAATAGTGACAACCAGGTTTACAATCACCACAAATACCAAGAAATACAGAGGTTGGCAATTTCAGTTGACTGTATAAAAATACTGGGGTCCATCAAAATTAAATAGGTGGTAATAAAAACAGCTCTCTTACTTAGAAACACCTAGGAGGCAAATGCAACATCCTTCTACTCCCTCACTTAAGGACTGAAAATATCACATCTGAGAGACTTAAAACAACAAAAAAACTTCACACCTATCTTGGTAAAGTAAAACACTTAACGGGATGAAAAAAACCTAGCCAACCTCAGGCCTTCTGTGTGCATCATTTGTTAAAATAATACAATAAAAACACCTCTCCCCTACCACTTCTGTAGCTCACCATTGACTAGGTGACTACTACTCAGACCATTCGCCAGTTTACTCCCAGTCATTTTAAACTGGTCCTATTCCAGCATTATTTGCCAGCCTTCCCAGTATAATAGCACTCTCAAATGTTTGTACTTTCTGTGTGTGTCCTTCTACTCCTAAAAATTAATAGGAGTTAGAACAATTCTGTATTTTCTAAAAATATTTTTCAATGTATTGCCTCTCTTTCTTGAGTGCCAGATTAACCTAGATTATTGAAGTACTACTTTGTTTTCATACACTCATAAAAAAAAAACCCCAAAATGACAATATTCTTCCTAGGACTATGTCAACAGTTAATTGCAAATTAAGGGTGAAATGCTGGTCTAATTGACTTCAATGGCAGAACTCCCAGAGACTTCAATGGGGACAGGATTTCATCTCAGAACCCAGATCCCACAAACACTTTTGCACATGCTAAACTGCACTCATGCAAGTATGTCATCAAAGTCAATGGGACTACTTGAGTGTTTAAAGTTAAGCATTGGCATGAATGTTTGCAGGATCAGGACACATTTTCAATACATCTTTTATTCCATAATTCTAAAGTCTGATTTTCAATAGCATAAATTGCACTTAAGATTGGGAATCCTGCACATAAACTGCCTTGTACAAAATTTGACCCTTAACATTGGGTATGTTTCCCTAGAATGGTTTAATCTATCTATGGGCATAGTTGGGGAGGCACAGGGCAAGTGTTTCTCCCCCAAACTGCAAGAATTGCCCTCCCCCAATGTGCCCCATTAGCCTGAATGGAACTGCCCCTCCAAATATTGAAGTCAAACTACACCTATGAATTGATCCTTTCCTCCTTCACCCTCCCAACCCCCCAAAAAAGGTTAGTGCTCTTTATTTTTTGTGCACATACTACAAGTTTTTTTTCTGTCAGATTTCTGGTGTATACCTGTCTGATTCAGAATATGGCAGGTTTGTGTTTGTTTTTTTTTAAAGGGAGGAGAACATCTATCCTTGAAATCAGCAACTTTTTCAAAGTAGCCTTATCCTACAATATGCTAAGAATGGGTGAAGCCTGGCTGGACTTTTGAGATCTTGTTCTTAAGTAGTTCCTGATTTCTCACACCTGATGAACTGAAACCCAAGATGGCAGGAATGACAAAAGTTCTATCAAAATCAGCAACAGTTGTAGGAAATTTAGAGGTTTGGGATGTTCTCACCATATCCTAACTGATGATTCCTAGCCAGTGGTCATGGGGAAGGGGGGGGTGGGAATCCCTGTTTCCCAGGGAATATGGGCAATTCTTTCTTGCTCTCCAGTCTCACAGTTTAATATTGTTTATGTTAGCAAGATTCATTGTAGTTAAACATCTAATCCCATTTGTAATCTGGTACACTATTCATGTCCAAGGGCCCTATTATCCTCTGCAAGAGAGATTCCTACACAGCACTGTACAACTGTGCCCACTCTTAGTTTCCTAGGATTTTTTTCCATGCAGAGTTTGGTTTGCCCATATATAAGATTTAGCAGAAGAGGACCAGCTCAGACTCTCTGGGATAAACTCAGCCCTTAGAATGCAGCAATTGTTACAGCAGAGTGGAGTGGGTAACCCAGCTTCCCCACCCCTGAGCTGCAGCAGGAAGTGCATAAGGTCATCATAAATGCAGTGACCTCCCCCTCAACCCCTAGCCCTAGGAATGGACAGAGGAGCAGCTCAGACTCCCAGAACTGCTACAGCAAGGTATGGGCAGGGATAAAACACCCAGAACATCACCATGATGGACCTCTACTTCTGTAGGGTGCAATTTGGAGGCTTCTCTGTCCCTCCTATGCTTCCAAGCTCTCGGATTTAGAGGATGTCCCATTCTTCAGCACTTGGCACCAGTGCTCTGCTAGGCTATCAGAAGTGACAATTCCCAGATAGATGTGGTAGTCATGACTTTTGGAACCTGGGAGTGAGGCAGTCTCCTGTCTTGGATCGCAGCTCCAAAGGTACCAGTGCTATCAAGGGATGGGAATTCTTTGAGGAGATGGGCATTTGGGAATGGGAATGTGGGACTTTAAGGATGGGAGTGTTTGAGTAACTTCAGTTATAGTACGTTGTCACTGTGTATTTAAGTAGCTCTCTGGGAACTGACAGGTCTGTTAGTGCATTTTCTGAAAGTTGTCAAGGGTTGCCAGGATGGCTGCTCTTTTATTATAGCTTAAATAAAATACACTAGCCTGCTTCTTTGCAATCAGGTTCCAACACAGACTAGTGCTAACAGGTGCTTTTCAGCTCCAGTTAGTAGCGTGTCCCTCTATGACGTTCTCTGTTCTACCCGGGATTCCACAAGGGAAACTGTGAGAAATGCATGATCAAGACTGCATACTGCAAAACTTAGATTTCCAAGTACGCAGTCCCCCCAACACATACTTTAATTATGTTATATCCATTTCTTTCCTCTTCTTGAGTCAGGGCATATTTGATGGGGCGACTGATTTTGTTTAGTTAATTTCTGCAGGCTTGCTTTGCCATCAAGTATTTACAGGATAGAGGAACTGTCTTAACTATTGCACTTCAATATTCACAGTCTCCTCTGGATGGCTCTGCCTTTTTTCCCCCTTTGCTTTTTTTCATCTACAACTATCTTCTACACTGTACACTTCAGACCCTCCTTTGCTTGGCATGCTCACCTCTCTAAAAACATCATTCATGAACTTTTTAGTCTTCTTAACGTTGTTTAGCAAGGAAAGTTGGCTCTCAAGATCAGCAGTCTTGCTTCTAGCTGCTCGGGAAATAAATGCACATATGCTCCCTTGGATACCAGCCCCATATCTACCACTGCTCAGTCCTTCATACCCTGCAGAAAAGAAAGAAAGAATTTGGCAGCCAAATCCCACTATTTCTCCCCTCTTCTGAAAAGATTAATTATAAGAAAAAGAGCATTGTCCATTTTTGACAGTGCAACAGAAGTAAGGTACTGTATGGCGTTATTACCCCTCTTGCTGATATACATGTATAATGTTAGTCTGAGATGCTGTTACGAATTTTTGATTGTTTTTCTGTAGTCTTTTATTGCTGAGAGAATATTAATGATCTGGCACGAATAGGAATCTCCAGGTCTTTAAGCAATGAAATTAAGTTACAATCTTCTACACCAGTTACATTTTGTAATGTTATGGAAAAATAAATATCCATCCTTTTCCACCTATTGCAGCTATCATTCCCTGGTTTTTAAAACAAGTCTAAAATAAATTAGAAGTGTAGGTCTCTTTTTCCACTCCGTCATTCAACAGTTAAGGGTATAAGAAATTATAGTCAATGTTCCTGTTGAATAGTAGATATGTAATTTAACAAATGAACTTTCATTTAACAAATGAACTTTCATTTTAACCCATTTTAGGTTAAATACTACCATAAAATCATAGATATTTAGCAGTATTACTTTTTTTTTTAGCGACACTAAGGTTAGTCACTGGAGCCATTATATTCTCGGATAAATGATAAATCACTCTGGTATTATTACTAGAAAGACAAACTCGCATAATAAAATTAGTCAATTAAATCTGAAAGTTAATTTTATTCAGGAGGGGACAATGCATTTTCTGAAGTGCTGCTTTCTTCCAAGGAACTAAGACCCCAGGTCAGTGGGACCTCAGCATAGACGTAACAGTTAAACACATGCTTAAGTGCTCTCCTGAACTGAGGTCTAAATCCTTATGATTCTCTAGTCTGCTATAATGTCATCAATAGTGAACCAGGCAATGCTAGATCACTTCATACAAATCAGGAGATTAATCACTTCTTTGCAAGAAATGAAAAAGCACCACTCAGAAGTGGCTTTCAAAAAGTCATATATAAAACCATTTCTTGGGTTTCTAAATGTCCAACAGAACCTTGTCAGCCGCCTTTTTTGTTGAATTAGGGGAAAAGTAACTTCTCATTAAAAAGAATTAATGGTACTGTACTAGCTGACTTCTGAAAAAACAATTCAGCCAGATATTGCTCTGTTCTAATAGAAATCAATAATAATTAAAAATGTTAATCGAGTATTTCCCACAGGCAGGCTGATGGAGCTGACTGTAGCATGGATCAAAAAATTGGAAGCCAGGATGATAATGAGCTAAGTCCTCTCCATTTTCTCCATATTCTCATTGAATCAACCATCATTTTTCCAAATTCAGTTTGGTTATCAGTATAAATACTCAATCAAAAACAGAAGACATTTCAATAGACACCCAAAACTGAGTCTAGGCCACTGTTTCCTAGGGAAAGATGATGAAACTTGTAGAGTATCTCACATCTCCTGTTGTAATTTTATATAAAATTGTTTCACATGTATTGTATAGAGATACAAATCTGAGCACTTTCCAACTGCTGAAAACACAGGCATCTTCACTGTTGCAACTAACCCTTCCTGAAGACAATTATTTTCTTGTTTACAGTTTGCAAGATGAAGTATTGTCATCTCTCAGGACATATTACTATTGAACAAGACCAACACTTCAGATCTCCAGAAGTGTTTATTATCAAAGCAATGACCTAAGATTTCAAACTACCATCGATTCTAAGCATTTCACACCCATAATGGATTTTATCCTCAAAACACTCATGTGAGATTGGGAGGATATTATCCCTATTTCACAGATGGGGAACTGAGGCACAGGCAAAAATGAAGGGGCTAGTCCCAGGTCACACAGGAAGATTTGTGGCAATTGAACTGAGGTCTCCCGAGTCCCAGTTCAGCACTCACAAGATCATCCTTCCTGACCCACATAGAAACACCTTAGTTAACACAAGTTAATAGAGGAGTTGTACTTCCATCATTATTTGGTTATGTATGTTTAACAAAATACATTTCAAAATAAACTTAATACTCTGTTACACCTTTCAGTGAAAGTTTCTGCTACATCCCTGGCTCAAGGACCTATACCAAATAAAGAAATAAAAAATGGCAAGTCATGGAATTAACTCAGAATTAACTCCCTGCAAATTCATTCAGAATAAACATGCAAATACTAAAAATACACATTAATAAACTAGTTGTATCATTAGTGATGGGTTTTACCTTAAGGTCTTTCACCCAGATATTGTCTTTTTGTGGGTAAATTCTTGTTTTTAATACAGCCTAAATATGGGGCCTATTCCAATCTACCTCCGTCCCTTTACAGTTTTAGGGAAACATTTTCCCTTCTTGTTGGAGATTTTTTACATTTACACACTTTCACCATTTGAAATGTAATGCAACTGTGAGGGCAATATAAAATTCATTTTGCATTCTCTGCAGAGGGCCAGGTCAATGATGGGATTCCCTATGTTAGTATTGGCAGAACTCAAACAGATTTAAGAGCAATTTCATGTATTTGCATTCTGGATTACTCAGAAAAAAGAGCTATAAGGAAAAGTTGATTGAGAAGCCCATACCTACCACTTGTCAGAGTGGTTTTGAGATTCTACTGAGGACTGAACATCAGTGGTTGAGGGCTAATGAAATTTGCAAAATCCACCATAAACCACTCCACCATCCCATTTTTTTTCCTTTTTCAGCCTAATATCATTATACACTGTATTTATAGAGTGCTTATCGTTTTAGTGGCTAGATGCTGTGATACTCTATAACATGGAGTATTAAATAGTAGTCTTGTGGGGCTATTTTGATCATTAATGGTGGTGCCCTGGAAGTAGCTGCAGATTATTTTGATGTTCTTTTTCCTCTTTTTGGGGGGGACTGCATAGTACTTTAAAAATCTCGTCTAACCCCACCGTCACAGTATTAGTAACTCTTTCCTTGTGGGATAGTGCTTTGCTCTCAATCATCTCCTTACAGTTTTCAATTCTAGCCACCCGCCCATCTAAGTTGTTAATTCTCTCTGACATTTTCCTGCATCTTTCTTCAAGAGAAGAAAGAGGACATTGAAGCATATCGTGCAGAGTCTCAAGCAGTTCCCGAATTGATCCATCATGGCTTAGGCTGGCAAGAGGGCAACACGCCTCAGAGACGGAGCACGACAGAATTTGTTGAGGAATCTTTGAGCCAGCAGCATGCTGCTTCAAAAGTCTTTTTCTTTCAGACATGTTCTTGCCTTCATTACCAAATATAGAACCTATTCTTTCAACAGATACTACTTTCCCCACATGAGGTATCAAACAGTGGGAAAAGGTAATGCTGAAAAAATACCTAAGAAACGCTGTCAAATATGGTACACGAGTAGCTCATAAGCTCCACTAGAGCCTGATCCCGCAACCACATTAACAACAGTAACTTTACTCATCTGAGTAGTCCCATCGACTTCAATGGCATTCCTCACATGAATAGAATTACATATTACAGGGTTACAGGATTGGGCCCTTAGCATAAAGGGCCCTTTTCCTGGCAAGGATTCTTTTTGCGCATTCGGTGTAGCAGCACCAAGCACAGCAGACATTTAAAGATGTACAAGCATTTACATATAAAATTAGTGAAAGTACCTTAGATGGAATTATTTATAATAACAAAGTATAATTAGTAACACAGATTTAAAAATCCCCATCACCTACAGTGCATTTGGTCCTCCCGTAAACTCACGCAAATGCCAGTAGCTGTCATAGAACCTCCTTGTTTCTATACTGTAGGGCAGTGGCTCTTAACCTTTCCAGACTACTGTACCCCTTTCAGGAGTCTGATTTGTCTTGTGTACCCCCAACTTTCACCTCACTTAAAAACCACTTGCTTACAAAATCAGATATAAAAATACAAAAGTAACACAGCACACTATTAATGAAAAATTACTTTCTCATTTTTACCACATAATTATAAAATAAATGTATTGGAATATAAATATTGTACTTACATTTCAGTGCATAGTATATAGAACAGTATAAACAAGTCATTATATGAAATTTTAGTTTGTACTGACTTTGCTAGTGCTTTTTATGTAACCTGTTGTAAAACTAGGCAAATATCTAGATGAGTGGATGTACCCCTGGAAGACCTCTGCGCACTTCCAGGGATACACGTATCCTTGATTGGGAACCACTGCTGTAGGAAAACAGAATCACAGTCTCTTCTCCCACATGAGCACTAAACACTCTGCACTGTCACAAAGCAGCCTCTCTTTCTATTTCCTTTCTGTGTTGTCTGTCTCTAGTTCCTGTTACAGCACCAAGCCACTTTAGGAGTGTTAGCAGGTTATCGGTACATGCCTTGGACAAGTTCACCCCCCCAAGAAGTGCACAAATAGCCTGGTGCTGTACGTTGTGGCATAGCCTAGTGCTTTCAGAGGATGGCATGTTAGCTTTTAAATTTAAGATGAAACTATTGTATACAAACAATTTTGGGAGTGTTCATGCAATGTATCCTTCCACCATGAAAAATATTTCCTAGGAAAAGGATCAGAAGAGTAGGGAAAAAGGGAAATTCTCACTCACTCTTATAAGATTTCCTGAATTGTTAAGATCCCTTTTCCCTCCTGTGCCCAGGAAACCAGGCTGCCTTTTTAGCAGCACTTTGTGCCCCAAAAGCCATATCAATATCATTTCTTATTATAAAAAGAAATCAACAGTTCCCAGTTTAGTCCTTACCCTAGGCACTCAGTTTAGAGTGATGGAGGCCCACGAACTGACACTGAAAGGGAGCAGAGAGCTTAAAATTGTCATTTTCTCTTTTGGCCTTTCCCTGTCAGTCTCACTGCTTCTCTTCACATCTTTCCCACAGACTCCCTTTAAAATAGGAAAAAACTGTAAATACTCTCTCCGCTCCCCTCCCCAACCATTTGACGTAATGGCCATATGAATTCATGTCCATTTCAGTGATGATGTCCCAGATGTGCACCATTAGGAACCGGGAGCAGAGCTATGAGACCATCAAAAAGGCTCAATAAAGTAATGGCTTTAGGCAGCTGGCACCCACAACCACAATCAGCTGTGTTCTCCGCCCTCCCGACATAGGATTTTTCTCCCCTTATATTCTCTACTCTCTCCTTCCGTTTTGTGTAGTTTCCCTTTCTCCCAGCTCTTCTTCCTATTCATGCAGTCTCCACTTGTTATTTTTCTTTTCATGTGTTTCATTGTGCAGGCCAGAGAGCAGCAAAGCGAAACTTCTTAGAATTTTGCTGTTGGTGCTCAGGCCTGACAGTGCTTCAAAATCCACAATTCCAGTCAGTTTCACCTTGCTGCTTCCAGTACATGATGCATTCATGTTAAGACTCTCCATTCCATAAGAAACAAAGATCTTTGAAAAAAATACACTGGTGGCCATGATGTACAAAATGCATGCTTGTATACACCTAGGCACAGTAAAGTCCATATTTTATCCTTGTTCCCTTGAATATTAAAAAACAGTTACTAAGAGATTCAATTAGCCCATCTCAAAATTTCTCAGATATATAGAGAATAATATTCACCATTGTGGTTTTCACTGTACAGAAAGAGTATCAATTTATGAGTCATTCAGGCTGAAAGTAAACCTAAAAGTAAACAACAAAACAAGGATGTATAAGAGCAAAGTCTACATAAATGAGCACTGGGACAGAGAGATCCATTGCCAAAGGGTCCCCTGTTCTTTGCAAACAACTTTCACCTCAGCCCTGACAAATTCACTACACCAAACGCGTCTTACAGGCTATTTATCCATAAAGTGCAACATATCTACAGAAAGCTCATAACTTATCAAGATTCAGAGTTATTGTGAGATATATGTATGGGTAATTTTTAAAGAATTACATGTTTATATTGAAAATATGCTTTAAAGCAGCAATACTCAGACCTCAATGGCTCAGGAGCCAAATTAGTGATCAGCATTATCTAAAAGAGACATAGTAGTGTGAATTTGTTTCCTTTATTTTTTATATATATATTATTCTCACAGCAAAATGACTGACCAAGTATTATTTTATCAGTTACAATTGGTTAATAACATAGTGAAAGCATCCTGATCGGTTAATGATTAAATCACACTATTTTAATATCATGTTCCACAGAGAGCCCCAGGGGACACATTAAAGAACCACTTCTGGCTCACAAACCTCAGTCTGAGTATCACTGCTTTAAGGACTTGGTCCCCAAGAGGTAATATGTCTGCTTGATGACCTGTTCAACCCTCCCTAGTCAGCCAATGAGGTAATGCAGGTTCTATTGTCTACCCTTGCCACATCCCAGAACAGTCAACGGGAAACCATGAGACACAATCACAAACTATTGAAACAACATGGAGCTGAAAAGGAACATTATAGGAGGCAGGAGATCGGCCTGGTTAGGAATAAAGACAGTTTCAGTATAACAGCATAGGGAAAGGCACTCTAGATCCATTCACTGAGGAAACCCCTTGAGGAGCAGGGAGCTTTCAAGTACTTTTGGATCCTGGTTCTTGTGAAACCAACCAGCTCTGCAACAGATTGAACTTTGGGAGGAAAACCTGCTATATTAGAGTGGAAAGAGAACTATTGGTAGTTTGCATTTTATGATTTTGTTTTGAGTTGTAACCATTTGGTTCCATCGCTTTCTCTCACTTCTAGTTAAATCTTTATTCTTTCTTAAACAAACTTACTTTTGTTTTATCAAAGTGCTCACAAGTGCACTGGGCTTTACAGGAGCAGTGTCTTACAAGAAAACTGGTAACCTGGAATACGCTGCACCTTAGGGCACAGAGGATCTGCAATTTCTGTGAGAAGCCAATATCACGGACTAAATATCACAGAGGATCAAGTTAAGGGAACTATTAATAATATACAAGGGAAAGTTAGGGCTGGCATAGCCCAGAGAAAAGTGCTTGAGTGGCTGAAGGGCTGGCAGTGACAGGAAGCTGACAGCCAGCTATCACAAGCAAGACTCCCTCTCACCAGAGGCAGAGGTAACAAAGGGACTCCAAGTCCACAGATGCCCCAAGAACCATCACAGTGTGTGTCTCCAATGTAACATATGAATGCTATATGAACTGTGCCTAACAAAATGGCCACTGTTCCTAGAGGCAGGCAGGCTCCTTAGAAATAGAAAGGTAAAGAAAAGGAGTCATAACAATGGCATAGCAATATATATGTAGACCAATAGCTGCTGGTGTTTTGGGCCATGTGTATTTTTTCAAGCCAACACTTAAAATCTGCAGGGAGAGATGGTTATGCTGCTCAGCTGAATAGAGGAAAAAGCAAAGGACAGAAAGACAAGCAAACCATCACGCTCTTTACAGCTTGAGCACTGAAGGTCTGGCCATACTTGTATGAGAAACAGCATTTGAAGCATTACTATGCTAACATTTTTCAGACACAGATCCAAAATGCATTCACACACCAAACTATCTTCTCTGTAACAGCATTTTGCACACATTCATTCTATTATTCCTATGCTGACACTCTGGCTGAAGGCTGATGAATTAAAAAGAAAAACACTGATACTATAATCCTATAAGTAAAGATGCTGGATCTAGTTAAGGTGACTATCACACCCCTGTATGAACCAAAAATCCAACATATCTTCATTTTACATCTTTGGCCCACTAATATTACACATTGAACACAGCATGCCTCTCACAAAGCTTTGCTATGAAACATTTCTTCCCCTAGTTCTCTGATTAAGATGCCTAGAGGAACAACATACATTTGTTACAACCAGAGAACAATAGTAGGTCAAAATATCACAGAGATAAAAATGAATCAAAAATATTTTGACCCATGAAAGTCAAAATAAAAAAAATATTTAAAATGGCTTGATTTTAGCCACTAACAGTTATAAAGATGTTATATTTTACTCAATCGTAAATCACTCCAAAAATAAAACATCTTTATAAGTAGCTATTAGAAAGAGTACATAGTTTGCACTGACAATAAAATCACAAGATCTTTAGAATCTTCCCTTTTACGCAGCTAGCAAGCCAAAGTCTCTTCTACCCATTGAAGAATAGTCTTTACCCCCACCCCACCCCTTCAAACAGGTTTACAAACAATCATAAAAATGTATTTGAATACTGTGCAGGTATATCTGCTTCTGTAACATATAGTAGTTAGGCAGCAAACGGACCTATTTTAAACACTATGGGTCAATCCTAGGCCCCACTCACGTTGTACAAGGAGGATGGAAAGCTGGCAGATCTTCCCAGCTAGGAATTCTCTTTGCATAGAGCAGTGGTTAATATTTCCATGCCATGACCCTGGACAACAGAAAACAGTTTCAAGACCCCTATCTAGCCATAAAGAAAAGGCGGGTGGTGGTCAAAGATGCTCCCCTCCCATGGCAGGAGAATCCACACCATCCTCATCACAGAGATAGTGTTAGGGGCAGGAGAGAGAGTGACCAGCTCTCACTCTTCCCTTCCAGGCACCCTGGCCCCTTGGGCTCAGAGTTAGCCAGATGAGCTCTGAGGCTTCTCCCCTTCAGATGCACCCAGCGCATACCATACCAGGCACAGCTGAGGACTAAGGGCTAGTCTCCCTTGTTTTTTATTCCCTTCCTTCACTACATGTTGTTCCATGGTTATATGCTTGGCTGGCTCTTTTCTTCAGTCTCTTATGTAAAAAAGTAAGTTATTCAAATCCTTCCTCTCACAAGCACCTTCATTTCCTCCTTCCACTCAGCTCAAGTTCTCTCCTCTCCCTTGTCAGATCCTTCCCCCACACACACAATTATTTCCCAAGTTTCCCCACTCCCTTACTAGTCTCTCTTTGCTATCCCAGGGGAGATGAAATGAACCTATTTCCTCCCTTATGTGATTAGAAATGGGTGAATCATCTTAATCTGTCAGGTCTCTTCCTCCAGGGGGAGGCTGACTGGGGTGGGAGCCTGTTTCAGCTCAGTGGGGACTATGCTCATCTGTATGAAGAATTGTGCTACTTCTGCTGTAACATACCCATGGTCTGCAAATGTCTAATGCTTCCCCTCCTTCACGGTCATTGTGACCTCTTAGTTCTATCTCCAATCCCATCACGGAGAAGGGTTCACCAGAATCTTTCTAGTCTTGATCTGTGTCTCACAGCTACTGCAGCCACTCCAGCTTCATTCCTACTTCCTCTAAACAGGTGTTCATTGGGATGTATGGAGCTGGCAAATTATAGTTCCAGCTAATTATCAGGGAGCCTGGAAGAAACCAGTGAAGAACTGCAGTATCTGGCCCAGATGAGATCTGCCAACCAGCTCTCTGTACAGGGGAAAGATCAAGCCTACTCCCCACATCAATAATGTAGCTCCTGCCCACCTACCCCTAGCCATTGCGGTGTCGGCTAAGTCCAGATCACATGCCTGGCTTAGCCTACACTAAGTGGGGGCTGTCTGGGCAGGAGCTACACTATGTCTGGTTGAAACATACTTAGAGTCCAGTTCCACAGATTGTGTGTTCAAAAGACAAAGACTGTATCTTCCTCTATAGTTGGAAAGTACTTAGCACAGTCTAGGGCACAGCCAGAATAGAAGTAATTAGTAATCCCAGTTGGTCTCTCTCTGAACACAAACTATGTTTCCCTGGCGAGAGAACGTAGGGATTTTTTCCCTCCCTGGGAAACAGGCTAACCAAACTGCTATGCATTCCCCTATCTCTACTAGTCTAGAACATGCTTCTACAATGCTGTTAGAACAGGGTTAATAACGAACCCCCGCATACCTGCCAGGGGCACACAGCAATACCCATCTTAAACTGTGCGGTTGCTAGCACAGTTACAACCATAATGTGAGAGCAAAAACAGGGGGTGCGCTTAGTCTGTCCTTAGCGGTGTGCCCTGCTGGCACTTCTCTGCTCCATCAGAACACTTAGGCTTTCATTAATGAACACGTTTCTAGCCCCTACAGTTATGATGAAGATTCTGAATTTGAACTAATGCACTACTGTCTTCCAGAGTCTACACCAATTCCAACAAAACCCTCTTTTAGGGTAGGGATCTGCCCAGACCCCCTGCTACATACTCAAACAGCTAGCCCAAGCCACCACCCATGCTACCCCCCTACCCTGCTATTTCGAACACACGAGCTCCACCAGAGCTAATGTCGTCTGTCTATGCAAGCTGGGAATCATACCTCCCAGCTCAAATGTAGACATATCCTTAGAGTGTCAAATGCCCTCCTCTTCACTCAATGGTGTATTACTGCTATACTAGGTTACTAATTCAAGTCTACAAGAGAAAGTCATTTGTGTTTAACTAAAATGAGATAACACGGTTCCATAAATAAAAGAGTTAGGTTTAATTGGACCTGTGTGGGATGACCGATCACAGAGATTTATCAGACAGCCATCTCAGTACGTCACAAAGCTGCCAGAACAATATTTGATTCTTTTTTTATGTCTTCCTATTTACCAAATTCTTTCCCAAAGTTCTTTCATTGTTTTCCCATTCTGTGTTTTTTCCTCCTCCCCAGCTCTGGCTGGTATTTACAGAAGTTTTACTTCTCCTTTGTCTCACTTTCTTTATTCTGTATTTTGTTGCTGTCATTCCCACTGACATTTTGATATATTATATTAGTGAGATAGGCAGGAAAGGACAGAATGCTTGTGTGGGCTGGTAGGGAAGATGTCCCCGCAGAGGACAAAGGAGAAGGAAGCTGCAGGACAGAAGACAGAAAGACAAAGGGAAATGGAGGGAGGGGCTTGATTTTTAATTGATTTAGGGGGGCTGATTTTGTTAACATTAATATTTGTGATCATTGCTTTTTTATATGAAGTTATGGGAGAATGAGTGGAATATTTCACGGCACAAAGTGGTGCAAGATCAAGGTTTACCAGGGCAGACTCTGGAGTGAGGTTTATTCGTATAGAACACATGGGGGGGAGGGGTGTGAATGTGCACACTTAAACCTCACCTTTGCACTCCCTCACACTCCTGGTGCTGCCTCTCCGCTGGGTTTGACTCCCACTTGGAGCTAGACACCTGAGCACTGTTCTAACTTTGCTACAAACAGAGTCAATAGGTCAAAATCACAGCCAAGGATTGTGCGGCCTCATGCCCTCTTTCCTCTAGTCACATGTCCCCTCACCCCCCAATATACAGACAGCAGTGAGTGGGAGTGACATAAAGGCCTCTAGACCAAGAGAATGTCACCCTTACGTTGGCCTGATCCTCTACGGGCCTGTTGAAATGGAAAGTAGTTGCACCACGTAAGAAAATCTGACCCTGAAATGACACCTTTTCCTGAACTAAGTCATACCCCGCCTCTCTTACTCAGGTGGCAGGGAAAACCATTCACTTCAAGCTCTTCAGGGCACAGACTGTCACTTAAACCTGGTCAGTAGAGCGCCCAGCACAATGGGGTCCTAATCCAACTGAACCCTATGGGTGCTGCTATCAGAAAAAATATAGTTCTTCCGCTAGACAAGAATAAATGATCTTTAAAAATGACCCCAGCTATTACTTTGTCCAGTGGCTAAACCTTGTGCACAAGTCCCAGGAGTCTGAGAAAGGTAAGCACCTGGCACACTTTCCACTGTTGTAGTGTGCTGCTATTTACAACAATGCAAAGGAAATGTGAAATGCAGATAGAGAGGATAGTGAAGTACGTTTTATGTACAGGCTGCCTGGTTAGGGTCAATAGACGGAATGGTTATATAAGCTTTCCTAGTAAGTTTTCGGTTTGGTTTTGTAGGATCACAGTTGGAGGGCACCCTCCTTTCTCCCTCCTAAAATGGAATTCTACTTTAAAAATAATTGGAAAGCACTGCTTTTAGTTATGTCTTTACAAATAAATACACAGAGACAAGTGGAGATAGGCCCAAACTAGAAGATTCAGATCCCAGCTTCCCCATATATTTCCTTTGACCCAAGAGGACCTGCAACAGGACATTCTCTGACCTCCTCGTCACACATACCTACAGTTGCCTTCTTGTGGAAAAAGACTAGTGGTGGTGGTCTGCTCTGCCCTTTAGTGGGACATCAGCCAGGTCTTTGGTTCCCTATAGTGATGGGGAGGACCAGACCCCTCCCTACACACACTTACTGTATCTGGGAGCAATACACAGAATTATTCTATTGTCACCACCAGTTTTTTTAAATTACTGGTTAAGCGAGAACTCTCAAAATGCATCCACTCCCTCAGATAATATGACTCAAAATGGCTTCTACTAATCCTGACCACAGAGGGTAAACTCAGCCAGTCAGGAAACCAAAACCAATATAATGTGACCTGAGACCAGAGATAACCAAGCAACGTAGTTTAAAATTAGAAAAATTAATGTGAATGGTGTCCATTTTTGCAGCAAAAAATGTTAATGCAAAAAATGTTGTTGAAAGATGTAATAAAACTGCTCCAATTTTGCAATCTCAAAAATAAATAAAGCTAATTTCAATTTAAAAATATTTTGCTCTGAATATTTTGCTCAGCTTTAGCTTACAGATGGGAAAAGCTACTTCAGAAAATTCCCTGATTTCCCTGTACAAATATATCACTAGAGTGGAACATGTAACATTTGCATTAGTTAACTCAAGTTCTTTTAAAGATTCTTAATATAAAAATGATTTTAATGCTAATCAAATGGAAGAGTAACGTGATCTCTTTGCATATAGTAGATATAATAAATTCCCTGCTGGTTTATTGCAACAATTGCATGTTCCTTTTTTCAGAATATTTTCTTTACTTTGTTGCTGTTTGGAAAACTAAGACCCTGATTCAAGAAAACATGTAATACATGGTTAACTTTAAGCATGTGCATAAACTTAATTCCCTTTGACTTCAGTGGAACTTAAGCCCCTACTTACAAAATTAAGCACTTGCTTAAAGTTAAGCAGGGTGTTGTGCAGAGTAGGAATGTTTTCATAAATGGAGGTATAAGGTTTGGCTCTTACATCAAATTAAATTATTGTTAAAATTCCCATTGATTAAAGCTCCAGTCCTACAAAGATGTATGTATATGTTTAACTTTGCTACTGGGAATTGACCCACTGAAGTCCATGGGTTGGAATAGTGCAGGAGAAGGTCTTAACTAAAACCCTAATCCTGCAACTTTATTTGCTCAGGCAGATTGCTCTGCAGGCAGGATCACAGCTTAATTGAGGACTAGGTTCCCAGTCTTGCAGTCAAATCTACACACCATATGCAGAGCCCCAATCAGATGATAGGATCATATGGATTTGAGTGTACACCTGCCCTAATCCAGTTGTAGGACAAGACCCTACCTAACTGTACAAGGAAAACAAAAGAGCTGTCAAATGTTCATAGACAAACTGAAGAGAGAGAGGAATGGGTTTCTTTTCTCTAATCTCTTTTAGGGCTTGGCTACACTGGAGAGTTGCAGTGCTGGTGATGGGGTTACAGCACTGCAACTCACTCTGTGTACACACTTGGAAAGCACAGCCAGCGCTGCAACTCCCTGGCTGCAGCGCTGGCTGTACACCTGGTCTGCTTGGGGTGTAGCGATTCCAGCCCTGGTGATGCAGCGCTGCTCATCAGGTGTGGACACAAAAGCACTGTTATTGGCCTCCAGGGTATTAGGAGGTATCCCAGCACACCTTTTCAGCCACTCTGCTCATCGTTTCACACTCCACTGCCCTGGGCTCAGGTGACCCGCCCTTTAAATGCCCCGGGAATTTTAAAAATCCCCTTCCTGTTTGCTCAGCCAGGTGTGGAGTGCAATCAATCAATCAATCACTGACCTGCCTCCACGCCCCAAATGAGCCCCTGCATGGAGCACTTGCGAGCTGCAGGACCTCATCAGTGTTTGGGGTGAGGAAGCTGTGCAGTCACAGCTGCGCTCCAGCTGTAGAAATTATGATACCTATGGCCAGATATCAAAGTCCATGCTGCAAAGGAGCCATGAACGGGACACGCTGCAGCGCAGGGTTAAAGTAAAGGAGCTGCGGAGTGCCTATTGCAAAGCCCGTGAGGGAAACCGCCGCTCAGATGCTGCACCCATGACCTGCTGTATTTACAATGAGCTGGATGCGATCCAGCCAATCCGAGGACCACGATGGACAGTTCAGAGCTGGGAGAGGAGGGGGAGGGTGAGGAGGAAACTGAGAGTGAGGCTACTGAGGTGGAGTCCCAGGAGGCATGCAGCCAGGAGCTCTTCTCAAGCCAGGAGGAAGCTAGCCAGTCGCAGCAGCTGGAACTTGTTGGTGAAGAAGAAGCAGAGGAGTGTGTTCCCGGTAAGCAGCTTTTATTTTAAGGAGGGAAATGTTTTTTGGGGGGGGGGGTGTTATGGCTGCCTGCATGCATGCATGCCTAGATGCAGAATAGCGCATTGATGTGGTCTATCATGTCATGGTAATTGGCCTCAGTAATCTCTTCAAAAGTTTCAGCCAAAGCGTGGGCAGTGCACTTGCACAAGTTTATAGGAAAAGCCACTGTGGTCCTTGTCCCAGTCAGGCTAACGTGTCCGCGCCACTGTGCCATGAGGGGTGGGGGGATCATTGCTGCATACAGGCAAGCTGCATATGGACCAGGGCGGAATCCACATTGCTGTAGAAGACCTTCCTGCTCTTCCCAGGTGACCCGGAGCAGTGATATATCTGGCAGGATAAAATCCTGTGGAAAATGTAGGGATACTGTTCAGTGCACTTCCCCCAGCTGCTCTCTGCTTTCCCCAATGCACAGAAACCCCAGTGAGCCTTGACTCAAGCAGCTCCCCGTCGCAGGTGAGTCGTGGTAGAAACATGGATTCATTAATCACTCATTTCCCATTACTCACCATGTCTTCGCTGCTGTGGCCTCTCTGTGCTATGTTTGCTATGTGTAAATGATGCTACAAATAGTCTACAAACTCCTTCACTGTGATTATAAACAATGCAGCCTCTGTAATAAATGTTTCTATTTCTGTTTTTTTTAAATGCCCTTGAATCCTCCGGCCCTAACACGTACAGATGTGAGACTACATAACTTGAGGAGAAAACTAAAGAAAAGCAAAGAAGATTTGGTGAAAGCAGTTATGAATCGGTATGCCAGAGAGAATAAGAGGCTGCAGGACTGGAGAGAGAAAATGCATCAGTGGAGGGAAACACAAAGCAGGAGAAAGGAATTGGCTACCAAGAAAAGCACAAAGCAGCCGATAAGCCTCCTGGTGCGCCAAATGGACTGTATGCAGTCACTGGTAGCCATGCAGGCAGATCACTACCATGCTAACCCCCCCCCCACCCCATCCCAAAGCTCTCTCCCTTGTGCCCCACTGTTTGCTCAAAACCCCCTTCTCCATCATCCTGGTTCTTAGCACTACCAGCTGCCCCCAACACCTGTACGTTCACCTACCAGCCCTGAGAACTACGACCCTTACCCTATGCACTCAACCCCCATCACCATGCAGCATATTAATCCTGAAGTGCAGCGGGCATTGCACAGCACTCCAGGCAGGACATATTCAAACTTCTGACTGTACAGTTCAGCACCCTCCCCCCCTGCCCTTTTATGTGCTGTATTTTTAATAAAGGATTTCTTGGCTTTTAAAACAGTTTTTATTATTGCAGAAAGTGAAACATACTGTACCCCAAGGGAAAAACAGGCACTACAAATCATTCTTGTAACCACTGCACTTCACTCCTGTGCAAGGCACCAAACATTACTGTTGGCTTTCAGCCTCAAATTGCTCCTTAAGGCACCCTAATCCTTGAAGCCCTGTGCTGGGCCCTCTAGTAGCCCTGCTCTCTAGGTGCTGTGCAAATTCAGCCTCCAGGTGTTGAACCTCGGAGGTCATTCCTCACTGAATGTTTTATCACCCTTCCCTTCACAAAATTATGGAGGTACAGCACGCGGATATAACCGCGGGGATGCTGCTGCTTTCCCCCCAAGTCTAGCTTCCCATAAAACACCTCCAGCAGCCCTTTTAAACGGCCAAAAGCACACTCCACAGTCATTCTGCACCGGCTCAGCCTGTAGTTGAACCATTCCTTGCTCCTGTCAAGCTTCCCTGTATACGGTTTCATGAGCCAAGGCATTAACGGAGGTAAGCGGGGTCTCCAAGGATCACAATGGGCATTTTCGACGCCTGGGGGCCCCTACTGTGATCTTCCGGTCTGGAAAAAAGTCCCGCCTGCAGCTTCCTGAACAGGCCACTGTTCCAGAAAAGATGCGTGCATCATGCACCTTTTCCAGGCCATCCTGTGTAAATGTCAGTGAAACGCCACGGTGATCCACAAGGAACAGCCTGGAGAACCATAGAGAAATACCCCTTCCGATTAATGTACTCGATTGCCAGGTGGGGGTGCCAAGAAAGGAATATGCGTCCCATCTATCGCCCCTCCACAGTTAGGGAAACCCATTTGTGCAAAGCCATCCAGAAAATGTCCTGCACATTCCCCAGAGTCATGGTTCTTCTTAGCAGGATGCGATTAATGGCCCTGCAAACTTGCATCAACACTATTCCAACGGTCGACTTTCCCACTCCAAACTGGTTCACCGATCGGTAGCTGTCTGGAGTTGCCATCTTCCAGACTGCAATAGCCACACCCGCTTCTCCACTGACAGGGCAGCTCTCAATCTCGGCCTTGCGCCGCAGGGTGGGGCGAGCTCAAGCACACAGTCCCCATGAAAGTGGCTTTTCTCATCCTAAAGTTCTGCAGCCACTGCTCGTCATCCCAGACTTGCAGGACGATGTGATCCACCACTCAGTGCTTGTTTCCCGAGCCCAAAGGGCGGCGTTCCACGGTGCTGAGCACGTCCGTTACTGCCACAAGCAATTTAGTGTCACATCATTGTGCCTCAGGCGAATTATATCATCGTCAGACTCCTCACTGTCACTTTGGAGCTGAAGGAATACCTCAACTGCCAAACATGATGTGCTGGCGACATTCATCAGCAAAGTCCTCAGCAGCTCCGGGCTCCATTCTAACAGAAATCGCGCTGCAGACTCACAATGGCACCAAACTGCTGGGATGTGTAAGCGATGCACCACGGGGCATCTGGGACAGGAAGTGGAATGACCCGCACCCTTCCATCCCCTTCCCACAACCCACAGCGCCAAAATGGGACGAGGTGCTCTGGGGGATAGCTGCCCACAATGCACCACTCCCAACAGCGCTGCAAATGCTGCAAGTGTGGCCACACTGCAGCGCTGTCCCTACACAGCTGTACAAACACAGCTGTAACTCCCAGCGCCGCACATTACCAAGTGTAGCCATACCCTTAGTCATAGTAATCTTAGTTGTGCCTTTTAACAATAACGAGTGATTTTTGTCAAAAATGTCCCTATAATATAGAGAGATTCCACCCATAATCAGAGATTTGCCATCCATAAATATATGGCTAGACAGACAAATTTTAAAAAACCTTAGTTTTCTGAAGCATGGGATGTCAAAATCCTAACCTATGAGTCCCCTGCAACAAAGCTCTCCTTGTTAAAATTCTGCACAGGCATGTTTCCTCTCTTCACTCTCAGGTACCATTCTTTCTATGTACAGTACAATAACAACTGTTCCTTTACTCAGACTGAACACAATAACCAGATCTTTGTAGAGGATAATTAACAGCCAGCAGTGAGTCTTAGCATTTATTCAATGGACTATGAATGAGTTATGAAAATTCTCTTTACTGGAGAAATAATAGGATCTCATACTGTTCACATGTGTTTTGCTTCTCGTGTGATATTGTATTTATATTTTTCATAATTTAATCTGAGAAATAGGCACATAAATGATTGTACATTCGTATTGATATAATGACTGCTGTATATATTTGTCTCCTTTTCTGTCACTAATAAAATCTCCAATTCATTCGCATCTGTTTCAGATTCATAGTGTCCACTCTGAGCAGGCATATTGCTGTACTGGTCAATATTAATGGGACTGAGCCTCAACAACTGTATCAGGATATTTGATGTTTGGTCTTTGATTCTGCAATTGGATCCATGAGGCTTTCACAGACCTAACTGCAGGATTAGAGCCCTAGAATCCTCAGAACCACAATAAAGGTGGAAATTATTTGGAAATTATATAGCCAACATCATGGTCACCATTAAAAAAAATCCCAATGGTTTTCACACAGTGGCCTATGCATTGGTGATGTTATTTCCTTTTTTTTTTTTTTTTTTTTTTTTTTTTAAGTATAAAGGAAGTGAGGCCCAGCGGTTAGCATGGTAGCCTGAGATCCAGGAGACCTGAGTTCAATTCCGTACTTGGCTATAACCATCCTGTGAGACCTTGGGCAAGACACTTAGTCTTTCAACGTCTCACTTCTCTACCTGTCAAATCAGCATAATAGCAGTTTTCTACCCTACCTGTGAGGCTGACTATAGTAAAGACTGCCGGGTGCACAGATGCTGTGGTAATGGGGGCCGCAAAAGAACCTTACATATATAGGAGAATGCTGTAGTATCTCAGTGTACATCTACACAGCAATAAAAAATGCTCTGCAACAGTGATTCTCAGAGCCTGAGTCAACTCAGTTGGGCTTGCAGGGCTAAAAATAGTAATGTAGATGCTCTGGCTGGAACCCAAGCTCCAAGGCCCTTGCTGAGCCTGAGCCCGAACATCCACACGTCTATTTGAGGCCCCACAAGCCCAAATCAGTTGACCTAGGCTCTGAGATTTGTTGCCACAGGCTTGGGAGCGAGGATACTTTCTGCTATGTAGATATACACTTAGAGATCACCCTGTAGTAATTGCTCCCAAGTGCTGATTTTGTTTAACATTGGCCACTAAGGGTGGTGGCATTACATACACTATGTTTCATTTTATCACAGGCTACCTGCCTGTCTGTGAGCCTCCATTTCCCAACATTGCTTCCTTCCTCACTCACCCGTTCCTGTAGAGCTTTAAACTTCTCCCTTCATCCCCTGCCTGAGCCCCATTTCCCTACTCAGGACCCATCCACCCTGTCTAGACACAGCTGCAGATTTCTCTAGCTCTCTTTCTGTGCCGTGACAATGACAGCTAGGGTGACCAGACTGTCCCGATATTTGCTTGTTTGTCCCGCGTCCCAACCGTTGTCTCGCCCCTGCCTCCCCCAGCCACGCCCCCTTCTTCCCCCATTGGATCCCTCCCCAAATCCCCGCCCCCTCCTCAAGCACGCCACATTCCTCCTCCCTCCCGGGCTTGCGCTGCTCAGCTGTATGGCAGCGCAAGCCTGGAGGGAGGGGGTGGCCCCCAGCACTCACCCTGCAAATTGCTCCAGTCCAGCTTCTGGCGGCGGGGGGGGAGGTGCGGCGGCAGATGCTCCGGCTTCCCCCCCACACACACATCCCGATATTTCATCTTTGTCATCTGGTCACCCTAATGACAGCACAGGATGTCTGGATGGGAATATAAATAAAACAGCATTGTTCTGAAATATAATTCATTCCTAAGCATTGAAAGGTATACTTGTGCTTTTGGTTTCATTATAGAAAATTAGCCTGTTGCTCTTTCTACTGTTTACTAACTCCATATGTGCAAAATCCATGGTCACACATTAGGACCATTTTACAGGGGATCCTAATGGGAAAACATGTCTTTTTGCTATGAAGCTGATAAGCAAGTTAGAGAGCAATTTGAGATGAAAAGAAACACTACCCTCTTCCTGTTGAAACACTGATGACCATTAATAAAAATGTGAGGGAGGGAAAAGCTTTCTGGATAAATAAAAAAATACTAAGAAGAAATAAAGTGTCTCAATATATCACCTCCTTCCTCCAACTTCTTACCCACGTACTAAGTCAGCATAGAAAGTCATAGGGTCCAGCTTGAGGAAGTGCCTGCTGTCATCGCACAACATAAAATCAACAGACCTTCTTCCTGATTTTCAAATAAACCTTGGTATTCGGTGAGACAGGCTATTGAAATACATGCATCTGGCAGATTTCCACAGAAAATGTATATAGACGTAATGGTTTTCATGATAAAAATGCTTGTGTAGAAACCTCATGAAGAGTTTGCATAAACCTTGAAACTGCACAAATTACCAGAGTCAAAGCCACACCAAAAAGGAGAGAGACACTGTTCCACTCAGTTCATTGGTAGGATCATCTCAACTGTGTGAGTAATTGCTCACAGAAAGAGACTTTCACAGACTGTGCTTATAAAAGCTTAAAGAATCCATTTGTGAAGAGAGAAGTGAGTGAGCCTACTGAGTATGAGCCCTCCTGACAAGGGATCAGGATAATGCAAGCAACTCATGCTGTGACAGAGACCAATCCCACCTAGAACCAAGCTCCTGTAGCAAGCAGGAAGACACTTTAAGACCATGTGAGATTACTTGAAGCATCACAGGAACCTGCCACTGATAGAAAATGAGATAAATAACAGAATCCAGAAATGTTTGATCCATGCAAATGCCTAGTCAGTGCTGGAATGCTGAAACAATATTGCTGTTTTTGGGACAGTGCAATCAATGGGGCAAGGCATTCACCTGAGTAATTAGGATGTATTATGATGTGACTGATTACATCTAACTTACATTTCTAAGTGGCTAGTGCTGCCTCTGCTGCTATTTAATTTTATGTTATTTGCTAAACCACAGAAAAAGAGCTTTAGAACACACAAACAGGAAAGTCTTTGAATTGGTCTTGGAGCTGTGAAATACCTGGAAAAGCATCCTGGTTATTACTGACATGCAAATGAGTGCACCATGCAAACCACCTTGTTCAGGATTCCTGTCTCCAGGAGAACCATGAACAGGAGGCTTTTATACAAGTGCAGGTTTACCCAGGCCAGGATGCATCCAAGGGTATATTGTTAACCCCAGCAAACGTGTAATGCTATTACTCAAGACACTGAACTTCATGGCTGTTCTATAGTTGTTTCTATATTATTAGTTGTTGGAACAAGTCATTCCCAGTGAAAGATCTCTTTCAAAAGCAGTGTCTTAACAGAGGATGGGGAATAAAAACATGCCATTAATAATAGAGTGATGTGACGTTGCAGTCTATATGGTTTTATAAAAATATGCTAATGAGTGAATATAATGCAACTGGAATATGCTTTATGCAAAAGGTGTCTTGTAAGTTATCGTTACAAAGCTTATAATCTACTGAGTGTGGTCATCCTATTTGTATAAAGGTATCACTCTTGTATCTGGGACTAGAAATATGAAATAGAACTCTGAGGACCTATTGTAATTATGCAAAGTGTGGGTATTAATGGTGGTTTGGAATCTTAATGGCTCCCATCAACCAGGACAATTGACTGGGGCTCTGTTTTCAGGCAGGCTTTCCTGTGAGTCATGCTGGGAAGAATGAAGGCTTGGGGTCTTACAGTGACATGTGATCATGTCACATGAACTGGAATCCACCTTTAACCTGCTGCTTTTCCAGTGATGGGGGGTGGAAACCCAGAGGGACAAAAGATTCCCATCTTATGCAAAAGATATATAAAGGGGTGGAACAGAACAAAGGAAAGGAGAGAGCCCCCGATACAATTTTGCAACCCCGTTGTGCAGGGCCAGCTTTAGGAAGTGAGGGGCCCCATTTCAACAGGGCCCTGGCAGGGATGACTTAAAAAAAACAAAACAAAACATAAAAAAACATGTGGGGCTTGTACTCAGCGAGTGGTGCTCCAAGTCTTCGGCGGTGGGTCCTTCACTCGCTTTGGGTCTTCGGCAGCACTGAAGGACCGACCGCTGAAGTGCTGCTGAAGACCCAGAGCAAGTGAAGGACCCACCACCAAAGTGCTGCCAAAGACCCAGTAGGGAACCCGTTGTTAAGATTTTGGCAGCTCATCATTGGCTACAGGGTTAGAGAACAGAGAGAGTTCAATGCCATGAAAGGACTCTCAGGTTGTGTGTCAAGGACACTTCTACTGAGAACAATACAAAATTGTTAAGATCCTTATTAAAATGAAAGAAAGAATCATCAAAGATATAAAACACAGAGTCACAAAGAAGAAATACAATTCTATGGCCGCTGGTGGTAACATTCCTATTCTAAAAGGCTACTTAAACTAGCATACTTACACCCTTCCCTGAAGACCTTGTAGTGGGAGACAGAGGAACAGCCTTGTCTCTGCCATACTCAATAAATTCAATGGTTCAGGCTTCCCAAGTTGGTAGAGATTAGGTTAGAGTGTTGAGTAGCTAAGCTATATTGAAAAGCTAAGCCGATAGCTTGATAGAAGATAGGAAGGAGCGACCGCTCTGCATGGTTGTTTGCCCTCTTATAGGGTCCTGGTACTGCCTTAACCAAGGCCCAACCTACCATGCCCAAATATTATTTCCTCACCCAGATAAATCTCCAGGTAGACGTACTCTATAGGTTAACATATTATGACCTACATTCATATGTATTAATATCAATTATCTCATCCCCAAAACCCATTATCGTTGGCTTAACTTATGACTTCCATGTTCTGCGGAGTACCCCTGCAGTTACCAGTCTGTTCCAGACCCATGGTAAACATATTCAGTTCTCTGTTCAGTTCCCCATTCAGCTCCCCAAAGTCAAAAGGGGTAGGCCATTTATCTATGTCAAAGGTTACAAATACTCATACTAACTTACTCTAGCTAATCATACAGGGTACAGGCCTGTAGATTCCTTGCATTACAGCCAACTATTATAAATGTTATGAATAACATATACTGGAATTCAGCATTAACAAAACTCAAGAAAATAATATAATCAAACCAATGAAGAAAACACATTATGTAATATAGCAAGCTAACAACCAAACCAGCCTGATGTGCTGTAGCCTCAGAGCTAACAATATTCATCCCCAGACCCTACAAAGTTCTTTAGGAAAAGCAAGGAACACCAAAGCTGAGACTCCTGATATTTCTAAGATTTAAAAAAAAACAAGCAGGAAAAAAACCTGTTTTAAATAATCTTCATTGTTCTCTTTATCTATCATAAAAATAAAAAAGGCATAAGCCCAATTTAAAAAAAAATCCTTTGCAAGTGCCCTTAAAACAGCCAGGTGATCAGATAGAAGAGTTCCATTCCTGTCCTCTTTGTGCCTGTTCAAGTAGTTGTCTACACATTGCCAGATATGCAATAGGAGTATTTAGCAAATTAATTCTATGGTGTGACATAAATATGTTTGCATCCTTTCTGAACCAGGAATTGTTCATGGGGACATGGCAGATATTGCACCTGAGAGTAAAATAACACAATTGTTATTTTAATTATTGCTGTCTTTCATTTATTTCTGGATAGGTGAGGGAGGATTGTCTGTAGCTCAGCCATACGCAATAGACACCGATGGCATTGCACAGAATGGTTTTGTGACTATGAAAAAGAAAAACAGTTCCTGACCCTGATTAATTCTCACTCATTTTATTAATGTTCTAGTCTTGGTTTAAAATAAGTATTACAAAATGGTCAAGCATTCTTGGTGTGAGTGGTCATAAAGCTCACATGACTTGGTAAATAACGTTACTTACCACTGCGTTTGGAACACCTTTTTATACACAGTAACTTCATCGCAGCTACAAATGACAACATGGATTAATATACAAAACATGTCAAAATAAGTCAATGGCTTAATAACCACTATTTAGGATTTTCCAAATCCATTTAATAACTCTAAATTATACTGACATTGTATTGTCTCAGCCAATCAGCACACAAGGATGTTATACAATTACTGACCCATAACAATACACTTATTTCTCAGTTTTGCAAATCTCTGAATGCTGATTGGCTCATGGTTTTGTTTTTGTATTGGTATACAGTTACATAAATCTCTGTATGCTGGCTAAGGGCCATTAGCCAACCCTAACAAAGGGATTTGCATATGTGCTGTACAAAATTCATCACTTTCAATAACGGTGTGCTTAAGTATCTCCACCCATATGCATGTAACAGACACCACTTTACTCCTTCCTTTGAATACAATGCCCTGGATCATCCCCTCGAGATCTGTATAGGGAGAGGCTTTCCTCAGACCCACCTCCTGGGCACTATCTCCTATCTCTTCCAGATAGGGTGACCAGAGGGCAAGTGTGAAAAATTGGGATGGGGGTGGGGGGTAATAGGTGCCTTTATAAGCAAAAGCCCCCAAAATTGGGACTGTCCCTTTAAAATCAGGACATCTGGGTCACCCTAATTCAAGAGCCCTCAGAGACCTCCCTGCTGATCCAGCATCCCTGCTAGTGGGGAGAGAGCAGGGTCGGAGGAAACACATATCATCCAGCCCCATAGATACCTCTTGGAGAAGATAATATAGCCCCAGGCAATCTTCTTTTAATCACGTAGGTTTCCCCCATCACCTGAACCACCCTTGCAACAGGAAATACTGGAGGCCAGAGCTAGTACAGAGGCCTTGGCTTCCTGTAGAGCCTTCAGATTTGGGGACAGGCCCTGTAGCTTTTTCCATGGTGGGAGTAAGCAACTCCCACCCCACAAAGGGGACAATGAGAGATGTCCACCAGAGGAGGCTTGCTGAGCTTTTCTCCCTCAGTATTACCTCCTGTGGGTGGGGTGTGGATGACCTGGGCCAATTAAACTAATAACTAGAATTACTCTTGGGCAGTGTCTACAAGAGGCCTAAACTTATATGTCACACCATAACCAACACCAGCAGTAGCTCCAGCCTTGCCAAGAGGCTGAAAGGAGTGCTAACATAGCCAAGGCATTGGTGATGTTAGGGTTTTATCATGTAGTGCAAAGTTAGATGACACTAGCACCCACTAGAGCCTTGTGTATACTAGTGCTCTCACCATTGCCCCCTTCAGTGGTATCAATACTGATAAAACGTAGAGAGAAAAGGTCTAGGGCAGAGATCAAAAGGAAAGAACTCACAATATTTAAATATATTTACTCTTAGCTATAATTTGCTATAATTTCTAATCTCATTTTGCTACCCTGTTGGTGCATCCATATCACATACTAAAGGAATCCCCTCTCTCCTTCTATTTACACCCTTCAAATAGCTGTAGGCTCATTGCCCATTTTTTAAGGTATTTAGGTGTTGTGCTGCTCAGCATTGCAAGGCCTAAGTTACTTAGGATATGTTTACATTTTGAAGAGGAAGTGTAAATTGCAGCTCTAGAAGACATAAAAATAGAGTGTAGCTGGGGTGGTGGGAGGGGTTAGCAGCCTTGAGTACCCATCCAAGATGCTAGGCTACATTTCTATTTTTAGCATGCTGGCACAATCAGAGCTAGCATGGGTAAGTCTCCTAAAACGAGCAATTTCCTCTCTAGCTCAAAGCGTAGCAGGACCCTTAAACAGCTAAGTCCCAAGGGACTTAGGTGCCTAAGTGCCTCAGTCACTTTTGAAAAATGTGACTTAGCTGGGTAAGTCACTTAGGGCTTGCAACGCTGAGTGGAGCAACACACAAGTACCTTTACAAGTCTGGGTCATGCTTGCTTAGCCAAGCTATGCATATTTACCTGTGTTAATCTTTCATTATAAATAACTCATTCCTGCTCCTAATCATTTTGCTTGACCTTCTCTGTACTCTTCAGTTTGTCAATACTATATCTCACTGGTAATTTAGTATATTGAACTGAAGGGAATGTTCCAGGTACAGTTGCACCAAAGCCTCCTGTTTCATGATGTTATGTATTTAAGCCCTAGCACACTTACAAAGTTATGTCTAATTTGTTGTCCACTCTCACCTCTAGGTCTTCTTCAGCACTGATGTTTCCCAGGTCTCAATCTCAATCTGCATTCTAGATTATTATTGCCAGGCATTGCTTGTATTTTTCCAAGTTAAATCTCATTGATATTGTCTGCTCATCTTTCTAACATCTTTCAGTCCATTTGCATTATTTCTCTATTTTCACTAGTGTTCATAACTTATCTCAGTTTAGTATTATCTTGTTACTGTGCACCGTCTCGCAGATTATTAATGACAGTGTTAAATAAAACTCATCTGAAATCTGATCCCTCAGGTAACCCACCATATACCTCCCTTCAACACCATCCATTGTGATTTATTGTTACACTTCGTTGTAACCATTATTTTCATTCCATCTGACAGGGAAGGGGAATAAAGTTTTGTTGTCCTGGTGTAAAGAATTAACAACAGTCCATAAACTGACTTTGGCTTTCATTTGTAAAATTAAAATGGGCCTGTGACAAACCTTTAAAGGTCATACAGAATTTCCTGTTTTATTTTTCTGTTAGTCTCTAACAACTTATGACATTTGATATCTTCATCGCTGAAATTTCTCAAAGTTGTCAGCAGCGTACACTGGAGCCTAATTGCAGTGGCCATAACTGGTTGTTTATTCAATTTATTTTTCAGAAAATAGGCAGCTGAGATCTAACTGTACATTGTTCTAGTTTTTAATAAGCATGTCATTCTAGCCATTTAAAAAGTTTCCAGGAAGCCTGCAGTTATTATAAGCTCATGTTCGCTGCCCAGGCTAATATTTAATTGAGTTTTAGCTATTAATATTTGTCAGCAGTTCAGCACAGGAGATGCCAATACTGTACCATAATGTTGCCTAAAGTGATGCCTTTTCTCTGTATTCTATTCCAATGGCCAGAATGATTAAAAGACACTTTCAATTCCTTAGTGTCTGATAACATGATTTTTCTGTTTTTGTGCCTGCAAAGCAGCAAACAGTTAAATTTTCGTGTATCCCTGTAGGCTGAGAGTTACTGCAGTAGAGAGGAAAGGCCATAAGCTCCATCTCATGTCAAAAGTCAGTGAAGAGAAAGGGAACACTAGTTCCAATTGCCTTTTCCTACAGATGCCCCATTGTCAAACAATGATGTGATCATTCCAACTGCTTTGTTACTCAGCTATTGATTTAGCCTAAAAATAAACAAACATTTTAAAAGCCGTATCTAAGGCTAGTCTGCTTGGAGCTGGTCTAAACAATATGGTGGTAGAAATGCCAGTGCTAGCACCAGTGGATATGAAACAGTGCTTAGACCAACAGAATGATAACCACTGAAAAAAATCCTCCAGGTTGAAAGTTCCTGGGGGAGCTGCACAGATGTGAATTAGAGCTCCTGTTTTTGCCAGTGCTGACCAGGCTCTGGGCACAAAGGACGTATCAGGCTATATTAAGTAAGTCTGGCAGATCTGGAAATGTTCAGATCTGGAAATGTCCCTGCCAGTCCATAAGTCTGGGTCTTCAGCTCTTATTATTATAGTCACAGCACTCAGAACTGTGGTAGGCACTTTATATTTGTCAACAGGCAACAGCTCACCACAGACTTGCAGGAGCATGAAGTTACAGGAGGGAACTAATTTTGTTCTCACTTAAAGCTGGAGAATCTGAGCTCCTACCTCTTTCAAAGAAGGTTAAATCAGCACAACTAAAGGTGGTACAATCTCTAGTGACTGTGTCACCAAAGAGGATGAGATACATTGTTATATCCTTTAGTATTTATTTGCCATTGCTTGGGGCACTGTCTTAAAATGGTGAAAGTGAATACATCTTTCTTTATTCTTGTGTTTGAATGGAGCTGAAATTGGGTTGGTGGTTTTATATTTAACAAAACAACTTCAACTCCTCCAGTGTCTGCTGTTTGTAAAGACCTATGCTGATCTACAGATTAGTTAAATTCTGGGAATACTGTTTTACTGAGCTGCAGCCGCTGAGTCAGTAGAGGGAGCACAAAGCTACAGAGTGGTCTGTTTGGGGTATGTTTGTTTATTTTTATGTAGTGAAAGCAAAAAGACTTCCCCTCATCACATAATTTTAAGAAGGGGGTCAATTCTTGGTCTTAAAAACCACTGACCAGTCCCCTTAAAAGCTTTCAATTTAAAACAAAACACAGAACTGGCACCTTGCCATGGGACTCTGCAGCTTTTAACTGACCCCACATGTAAAGTCAACCTGGAGAGAGCTGTAAATACTTTCATCCAGCCCTTCAGCCCCCTAGAGGCATGTTTTTCCTGTGAACTGTGGAGCCAAAGTTCTGCTAAAGAAAGCTTTAAATCTGAAGCATTAAATACCCTCCCATGTAGTTTGAGAATAAATGTGTTTAGTCACCAAGACATAATGAACAGTAAACCAAATGCATAAACTATGGGCAAAATGAGCTTTGTGTTCCATGCCTGAGAATACAAACTTCTGAAGTAGTTTTTAGTTTAAAAGGGTTGATAGGCATGAGCTGCCTGGATATTGGCTTCCCCACAGTTTGTGGGATGTTTGGAGCAGAATCTTGGGCTTCTCTCTCCCCCAGCTCTGGGAAAAGGGCTGTTTAGTATTTCAGAGGCTGGGGAGAGGCACATTCAGCACATTTCACATTCAGAAGCCTCTTTTAAACAAATATTTGCTCTTAGGTTGATGCAGTTTAATAGGAATTGTATTGATACGTCACATAAAGTTCTTTAAATTTAAAAAATATTGACATAGATACTGAGGGGGGATGTGTCATTTTTGAAATAAATCTCAGACATTTGTTATCAGTAAAGATAGTTCAGATGAGTCCAGTAGGAAAAAGCATTGATCTTAATTAACTCTCTACAACATATTGGGAATAAATCCCTTCTGTGCTACAAAAGTCTCCTTGTTAACATTCCGTAACCATAAGACGGTACTAGGCAGCCTTCTAATGCTGTGGACTGCAGTCTTTCTTGGATGCACTTGGGTTTGCCTGGTGCTTTGCGACCAGCTTCCCACTTACACTAAGCTGTGTTTCAGATGAAATCTGGACTACATTGCACCAAGTTCTACTTCCTCTACTAACTTCTTCATTATGTGCATTTTTCTTTCCCACAAAATCCTAAAGGAAAAAAGCATGCATAAAAGCATTTGCATTTAAAATATGCTGTTAAACACTTCACAAATGGAAGACTTTGAGATTAGAGCCCTTTTCAATTCTTACTGCATGGCAAGAAAATAATAGTCAATGTAATAATTAGACAATGATACAGGAGGCTGTCTCTTCTTCCTGTCATGTAAAACACCAAAACATACTTGTTATCAAAGGTGGCTTCAGGACCAGTGAAAACCTGCCCACTACTGCTCCCCCTCCATGTATTCTAAAGGGGCTGATTACTTTGATTTATTCACTATTAATGTATGAGTGTTGAAGTATTTTGCAGTGCAGCAAATCCAAGTCCCAGAGAAAATAAATTATAGATTCAATCTGGAAGAAAAAAGGAAAAACCAAACAAAGGACATATTTAGTTAAAACAAACTTTGATGTTTTTGATTCAGGAAATAACATGGTTCCTTAAGCTTCAATTCTGCAAAATGTTAAGTGAAAGACTGTTTCCAGCAGAGTGCCCTGATAACAACTTGAGATTTTGCTAAATTTAAAGATTTTAGTGTTCATTTAATTCTCTGATTAAGAATTCTAGATAGGTGGGTATTTGATGGTAAACAGCAGGAATCTTTGTCCCCTTGTGAATGCTTCTGCTTAATACTGAAGTTTTAAAAACTAGAAGAAGATGGAGAAGAAAAGACGGATTTTTTTAACGTATCTTATATGTCATAAACTAGAACCAGACCTCCAGACTTTTGCTTGTCGGCTTTGCATTCACTAAACAGAAGATAATTTAACATGATTACAGGTCTCCATTTACAATTGAAGTTCTCTCACCCCTCACTCAAAAATAACTTGCATGAAGAAAAAAATGGCTTTTCTTCCTTTTTGTTCTTTATTATGTATAAAGAAAGCCCAAAAGATTTTAAATACATTGTTACCTGCTTGTCTTTTTTTTTTTTTCTTGGTATATCTTGGCATGTTAAGTCTTCTCTCTCCTGTTTTAATACAGGACTTCTTGGATGAGTTCCTAATGGAAATGACAAGGGAAGCGGAATGAATCCTTAACAGAAAGAGCTTTTGGCCTAAGTGTATTGGTGACACAGGTGTTCGCAAACACAAAGACATTTTTTTTTGAACAGTCTGAATAAAAATCACAATTAATGAGGTTCACTTTCTTGGCATCTATGATTTTTACCAATTCTCCTGTTATCCACAGAGTCTGACAGAGAAGACAAGGCTTACATTTCTATTGTTTAAAATATGCTGAATGTAAAAAAAAAACAAAAAAAAAAACAAACCAACACTCCCCCCCCACACCTTTCTTTATACATCACAGAGAAGCACCCCCCCACCCCCCAAAAAATAGGGCATACATTTCATTTTTCTCCCAACACTCGTGAGGATAATTAGTACTTATCTAGCACTTCTAATCTGTAGATTTTTAAGCGCTTTACAAAGATGGGTAAAGGTAATCTGAGTTAATATCTTTGATGGATAAAGCAGAAAAAACTTTTCCCTACATCAGTGAAGATCTGAGTCTTTCACCTCCCCAGATTGGATAGCTACAAAACCTAGAACAAATGGGTTATCTAAAAATGTACAAAATACCACACTGGAGTAAAGTGGACTGTACGGAGGAGAATTCCAATATACTGTAGATAGTAAAATTTGTCTAACCCCCTGAAGTTTGCTACACTTGTCTAAAGTACTGTATACTTGATAAGTAAAACCTCCTGCCCCAGAAATCCAAGGGAGGGTGAAAGAACTCACTTGAAGATTTGTCTCTCTGAAAAAGACCTGAGGAAAGAAAAAAGATCTGTTCCAGGGCTTGTAGAATAAGTGTATTTAGATACTCCTCCTTCAGAAAGGACCAAGATACAAGCAAGGTTTGTGCCATAGTTTAAATCCAGGTTCCCAGAAAAACTTGCTTACAGAAAGATCAGATCTGAGAATCATTACTGTAGAGGATTTTGAGAAATTATCTCCTAATATACAGTTGAAGATAGAACTAGTTGTGGTCTCTCTTTGGCTTGAACCGCTACAGAAATTTAATGCTGACAAATCAAAAAGGGATATATCCAGAATCGTAACCCTTGTAAAAATGGGAAATCTGTATCATCTTAATCAAAGGATATGCCACCCTGAGCTGGATCTGTGTCTTGTCCCTTGGCCTCAGGTGACTTCTGCGTGCTAAAGGTTAAGGGTTTGTTAAAGAATATCGGTTTTGATTAAGTGTCACATATAGTGTAAAACATCCTCTTTATCATTGGAAGTGACGGTTGGGGGCCAGACAGTGCCTTTTACTGAGCTTAATATAAATTAGGTGTCTTAGGTAATGGGTGGTTTTCAGACAGGATTGATCTTTCTATGGTCCAGTGAATGTAGGTATGCTTGGTAAGATGTCACAAAAGCAAGTTTCCTGGCACCTATACTAATAGGCTGGTTACCCCTTTTGGAGCAGGACTTGAAAAATATAGCACAGGAATCCCCCCCTTTCTAACTTTATCATTTTCTTGATGTAATGGGCAAAGGTCTGCGTATCCTTCACTCCTTTGGTATTTCAGTAGTTGTATTTGCAGTATCACTCAGTGAATCTTAAGCCATTCATCTTTTTAGTCACTTACAGCTCCCTAAACTTGCATGAACTTAAAGATGAAACCATTATGAAGTAGTCTGGGTTACTTACTATTTTTATCAACATACGGACTTTTCAAAAAAAAGTCTCAAGTACCCCACCACCACAACCAAACGATTTCTATTTCCCATTAAGTCCTCTATAGAAACGGAGATTGCACAGAGACCTAGGCCTGGTCTACACTACGCGTTTATACCGAATTTAGCAGCGTTAAACCGATTTTACGCTGCATCCGTCCACACAATGAAGCCCTTTAGATTGATATAAAGGGCTCTTAAAACCGATTTCTGTACTGCTCCCCGACAAGGGGAGTAGTGCTGAAATTGGTATTGCCATGTTGGATTAGGGTTAGTGTGGCTGCAATTTGACAGTATTGGCCTCCGAGAGCTATCCCACAGCGCACCATTGTGACTGCTCTGGAAAGCCATCTAAACTCGGATGCACTGGCCAGGTAGACAAGAAAAGCCCCGCAAACTTTTGAATTTCATTTCCTGTTTGGCCAGTATGGAGAGCTCACCAGCACAGGTGACATGCAGAGCTCATCAGCACAGGTAGCAATGCAGTCTCCTGAGAATCGAAAAAGAGCTCCAGCATGGACCGCACGGGAGGTACTGGATCTGATCGCTGTATGGGGAGAGGAGTCCATGCTAAGAGAACTCCATTCCAAAAGATGAAATGAAAAAACATTTGAAAAAATTTCCAAGGCCATGATGCAGAGAGGCCACACCAGGGACTCAGTACAGTGCCATGTGAAAGTTAAGGAGCTCAGACAAGCCTACCAGAAAACCCACAGAATCAACGCGATAAGTCCGGCGGCCAGGCGCCAAAACATCCATTCTACGCTGAGGCTGCCATCGCATTCTAGGGCTGTCCGCCACCACTACCCCAAACACCTGTCCGTGGATTAGCAGGTGCGGGTGATAATCTCAGCCAGGCTGAGGTTCTCGCTGGATGGGGAAGATGAGGAGGAACGAGCGAGGAGTCCAGCTTGCAAGAGGCACACTTGCACTCCGTTCTCCCCAAACAGCCAGGAGCTCTTTTCTCCTCTGACGGAATTTACCCTCCAACCTTCCCAAGCTACTATCCGCAAACACAATGAGCATGGAAGGACTACCGCTGAGCTCTGTCCCTTGGTAGATATAGACTCGGTTACAAAGCCACAGCGCTTTTATACATGATTAATTTGCCCCCTGAGGACTTCGGGATGCATTCGTGGCCACGTACAGTTACTGGAAAAGTCTGTTAAAAAAAATGTCTGGAGATGGGCGAGAAATCCTCCAGGGACATCTCCATGAGCTCTTCCGGAGTGTACTCCAAAGCCTTGGCAGAAGTTTCTGGGCAGCGCTGCTTTATTCTGTCTCTCCATGCGTAGGCACACTTGACCGACGCCGTGCCTGTAGCAAGTAATCTGGTATCATTGGCATGACAAAGCCTAGCTGCATATGGTCCTGGTTGGATTGCTGGGATTCAAGCAACATCCGTTCTTTATCTCGCTGTGTTATCCTCAGGAGAGTGATATCGTTCATGGTAACCTGGTTGAAATTCAGGACTTTAAGTAAGAGGACAGAGATGGCCATTCCTACTGGGCTGTTTGCCTGTGGCTTAAAAGAAATCTTTCCCTGCAGGTAGCCAAGCGGGGGAAGGGGGAGCGATTGGCACTGAGCTTTTCCGTGTTTGGCTAGCAGGGATCTTCCCTGCTGCCAGCCACATATTTGGGGGAAGGAGGAGGGAGGGGAGTGTTTAGCAGGGATCTTCCCTGCTACCAGCCACACGGTGGGGGGGTAAAGGGGGGTGTTTAGCAGTGATCTTCCATGATACCAGCCACGGGGTGGTTTCTGCTGCTGCACGTTAACAGGAAAGCAGCAGCACTCAATGGGCTTTGCGTGCTATTTGGGAAAGGAGGGCGCTGGATAGATGAAGGCTGCAGAAGACAAAAGACAATGGCTTATCAAAGCCACATGCAATCCAAATTCTGCTGCCCGGATCTGCGTCTGTGATCTGTAACATCAAAGCCGCAGGCACTCACTATTAAGATGCAAAGTGCCACCTTGTAGTGAAAACACGTGTGCTATGTAAGGTGAATAGTGGTGTTCACCGTGAAAGAGTATAACTGTTGTTCTCTAAAATGTATCTTTTAAAATACTTCTCTCCCTTTTTTCCCTCCCTCATGCAGCTGCAAATTTTTCAAGCCTCCCTACTCCGTCCCGAAGGCTATCGCAGATAAGGCGGCGGAAAAAAAGACGCAAGAAGAAATGTTTTCGGAAATCATGGAAGTGACCCACAATGAAAGAGCTCATCTGAATGAGTGGAAGGATGTGGTAGCAAAGTACAAGAAAGATGCCAGAAGGGACCAGCGTGAGGACAGGAGAGATGCTCGAGATGAGAGGTGGCAGCAGGAAGATCAGCGGTGGCAGGATGCAATTCTGGGGCTGCTGCATGATCAAACTGACATGCTCCAGCATATAGAGGAGCTTCAGGAATGGCAGTAGGATCACAGAGTGCCGCTGCAGCCCCTGTATAACCACCCTCCCCCTCACCATGTTCCTTAGCCTCCTCACCCGCCAGACAAGTAAGAACTCGTGGGGGAAGGCTCCGTGCACCCGCCCATTCCACCCCAGTGGACAGCCCAACCAAAAGGCTCTCATTATTATGAAATTTTTTTTAGTGGCCTTTTCCTTCCCCTCCTATCATCCTCCCAAACCCCACCTGGGTTACCTTGTCAGTTCTCTCCCTCTTTTTATAAGTAAGTAATAAAGAATACATGATTTTTAAATGAGAGTGACTATTTCCTTAGAAAGCAAGCTGTGATCCAAGGAGGTGGGGTGGGGAGGTGGCTTACAGGGAATGAGTCAATCAAGGGCGGGGGGCGGTTTCATCAAGGAGAAACAAACACAACAGTCACACTGTACCCTGGCCAGTGATGAAACTGGTTTTCAAAGCTTCTCTAATGCGCAGCGCTTCCTGGCGTGCTCTTCTAATTGCCCTGGTGTCTGGCTGTGCGTAATCAGCGGCCAGGTGATTTGCCTCAGCCTCCCACCCCGCCATAAAGATCTCCCCATTACTCTCACAGAGATTGTGGAGCACAAAGCAAGCAGCAATAACAAAGGGGACATTGGTTTGGCAGAGGTCTGAGTGAGTCAGTAATGTGCGCCAGCGCACCTTTAAACGGCAAAATGAACAGTCTACCACCATTCTGCACTCGCTCAGTCTGTAGTTGAACAGCTCCTGACTACTGTCCCGGTTGCCTGGCTTCATGAGGCAGGGCATCAAGGGGTAGGCTGGGTCCCCCAGGACAACTACAGGCATTTCAACATCCCCAACTGTTATTTTCTGTTCTGGGAAGTAATTCCCTTGCTGCAGCCGTTTAAACAGATTAGTGCTTCTGAAGACACGAGCGTCATGAACCCTTCCTGGCCATCCCACGTGGATGTTGGTGAAACGTCCCTTGTGATCCACCAGTGCTTGCAGCACCATTGAAAAGTACCCCTTGCAGTTTATGTAGTGGGTGCCCTGGTGCTCCGGGGCCAAGATAGGGATATGGGTTCCATCTATCGCCCCCCCACAGTTAGGGAATCCCATTGCAGCAAAGCCATCCACTATGACCTGCACATTTCCCAGAGTCACCACCTTTCGTAGCACCAGCTTAGTGATTGCTTTGGCTACTTGCATCACAGCAGCCCCCACAGTAGATTTTCCCACTCCAAATTGATTCCCGACAGACCGGTAGCTGTCTGGCATTGCAAGCTTCCAGAGGGCTATTGCCACTCGCTTCTCAACTGTGAGGGCTGCTCTCATCTTGGTATTATGGCGCTTCAGGGCAGGGGAAAGCAAGCCACAAAGTCCCATGAAAGTGCCCTTATGCATGCGAAAGTTTTGCAGTCACTGGGAATCGTCCCACACCTGCAACACTATGCGGTCCCACCAGTCTGTGCTTGTTTCCCTGGCCCAAAATAGGCGTTCAATGGCTAGAACCTGCCTCATTACCAGCAGGAACTCCAAAGCGCAGGGGCCCGCAGTTTGAGAGAATTCTGTGTCCATGTCCTCATCACTCTCGTCGCCGCTCTGCCGTAGCCACCGCCTCCTCACCTGGCTTTGCAGGTCCCGGTTCAGCATTGACTGCATGAAAATGCGCGAGGTGTTTAAAAAGTCCATGATTGCTGTCTTGAGCTTAGTAGGGTCCATGCTTGCCATGGAATGGTGTCTGCACAGTTCACCCAGGAAAAAAGGCGCAAAACGGTTGGCTGCTGCTGCTTTCACAGAGGGGGGGGTGAGGCTGTACCCAGAAGCATCAGCAGCAATGTTTTTTGCCCCATCAGGCACTGGGATCTCAACCCAGCATTCCAATGGATGGGGGAGACGACGGGAACTATGGGATAGTTATGGGATAGCTACCCACAGTGCAATGCTCAGGAAATCGACCCTAGCCTGTGTACACAGACGCACACCGCCGAATTAATGTGCTTAGTGTGACTGCGTGCACTTGACTTTATACAATCTGTTTTAAAAAACCGGTTTCTGTAAAATTGGAATAATCCCGTAGTGTAGACATACCCCTAGAGAGTAGTATAGGGATGCTAAACCGTAACTTTCTCTGCCTGAGAAATAAGAGCAAACATGCATTTACAAAGCCATCAAATGTATCTATTTTCCTCTTTATGAAACAGACTCGACCCCCGCCAGCTCTGTGCATAGCATGACCAAAAGCTCAAACCAGTGTGTGTGGGCAAGAGCCTCCAATTCAGAGACTGGAGCCATAGACCCCTGGAAAAGAAAGCATGTATGGAAGAGACCATTTCTGACAGACCTTTTCAGAAGTGTGTCCCTGAATTTATCAAGATGTAGAAGCAAAAAGACACATGATAAGCTCAAGTGTTCTAAGTTTGGCCTATGAACAATATCCAGAAACCTAAGCATGTCTTGCTGGCAATATCCAAAATCGATTATGAATTTAATGATACCGTTTTAGTTTTTCACTACATTGTGGTATCCTCACAGATTTTACTTGTAGACAGTGAGTGCTGATTATACATTTTATATAATTTGGAGGTATGTTGAGAAACTACTAGGTAACCAAGATACCTACATCTCCTCTGCTTTCTCACCATGAAAAACTCTGCAGTTGCTTATTTGACAGTGACAATCATATTCTAACTTGACCCAGACTTCATTTACAAGTCAGTGCTTATAATGATGTATTCTCATTTAGACAAAGATGTAGGCACATGCTTAACTTTAAGCACATGAATAGTTTCATTAAATTCCCTGGGATTAATCAGATGATTAGAAGGTAAGTACATAGCAAGTTTTTGCAGGATCAAGGCCTGAGTTAGTTTTGTTAGACCTGAAGAGTTAATGCCCTTCTTTTGTCATGATGGACTTCTGCCACTCTGTCATTGTATTTCAGTCTCCTTGGTGCTCATCTTTGCAGACTTGCTCATTATTATAATGATGCAACTTTGTCAAACTATCGTTATATTTCTTTGTCTCATGGGAGAAATTTCAAAACAAACTTGCCTGATAATATTATTTTTCCTTACTAATGATGAATGGATATGGACACTTACACCTCAGGACTTGGAATAGCTTTTCAGATGCCACTGTTTATGTTCGCAGGGTAGTTAATGGTGCGAGAAAATGCTTTGCTATTAGTATGTCATCTCTATTATATTAATATATTGCAATAAATGGAAATGAAGGACATTTTCCAAATCTGGGTGCTTAAAGGTGGCACCTAAAAAGCAATTGCTCAACAGTTGTAGCTCTTGTTGACTTCCCTGAAAACAGTTAACATGTGACAGTTTTACAAAGAGATCGTTCTACTTTTTAAAAATAGACTGAACAATTTTGGGGCAAGTGTTTCAAGCTTAAATTGCTTAATACACATCCAACCTTGTAAAGTGGTTTTCTATATCAATAAACAATCATTTGCTTAATAAGAATGCCCTACACAGTACACTGAAGCATCATTCATGCAGGAGGCCCTTAAAGCACTTTACAGAACTACAGTAAGTATCCCCAAGGAGTCTCATTTTCCTATAGGAAATACATATGATCCTGCAGTAACATAGTCTGGGACCTGGAGTAACTGCGAGGCAGTATCAGTTAGCTTGTTCAGGATTTATTGCCGTATTACAGACAGGTGCCGGTCAGGTCCTAAAGGATACCTTCAGCTCTGCTAGATACAGACTGATACTGTATGTGGCACTGCTACTTACTGTTACCTTGGTGACTCATTGCCCCAGAAGTTAGACACCCCTCGTCTAGACACCTCTCATCAAGATACCCGTATGCTGCCTCCTAGCAGATAAAATTATAGAATTTACTCCTAATTTACCACATTCCCCTTCTAGGAACAAACTGTTTTTGTGATACAATACTCTATCCAAATGTTGTTAGCTAAACAAACATACCCACCCAACTTATATTCACTCTGCTTCTGTAGCTAATATCCATTTTAGCTGTTAACAGCTAGAGACATGATTTTTCATGTGAAGTGCTCATTTCATATCCCACCCTCAGTGGTGTAGGATCATGGAGGAAATTAACAGAGAGAATCACCAGGGTTGCTGGCTGCTTTGTTAGATGCCCAGATTTGCTGGCCTGAATAAAACCCTAACTGACTGCAGACTTAGTTTCTGGTTAAACAGCCTTTTGCTAGACATATTTTCTTACAAGCTGGTAATGGTGAACACATGCCCGAGGAGTGAAATTTTTATATTTCTTTCTTTCTTAGGGACCTACTTCTGGAACAACTAAGCATGGATCAGAAAACTATTGCAGCAATTCTTTAAAAGTCTGGGCTTCTCTTTCATCTTCCCATTTCTTGTGGGCAGTTTTGATGGCTGGTGTGACATTCAAACCTATTCAGTAGTGAAGATAGGAGAAGCTCATGATAGCATATCAGTCACAAATACCTCTCATGGCATGCAGAAATAGATTTAAAGATAGCTATTCTTCTAAGGGACAAAACAGAGACGAGTGTCACCATTCCCGTAAAGTAGGTGTTAGTGTCCATCTCAGTGAAACAGACAATAATCAGCGAACCTCTGACCCATTTCTCTCATATATGAGGTTGCAGCATTCCATACTTCTCTCATACTCCACTGAGCTGTTAGCTCTTTAGGATGATACAAGGTCTGATTCTCATGAATATTAAGATGCTAGTGGGTTTGTTTCGTCCACCAAAGTCAAGATACTGGATCATCTAAGACTTTCAGAATAATCAGTCTTCTGACTTTTGAAAGTTAAAAAGCTCTGGAGGGCACAGGTGACATATTGGAAGAGGGGACTGGCTGGATACTCTGTTTTTCAAATGGATCTCATCTTTGGAGCAGTTGAGTTTGAGCTGGTAGTAGCAGTTCTTCAAGTGAGTTATGACAAAATGGTCAATGGGATACTAAGATTCTTAGGACCTCTGCTTTAGCAACATAGGCATCAAATTACTTTTCCCCTCATGCCTTGGATAACATTTTAACTGATCAGATGGCCACCCACACGGCAGTTTTTTATTTTCACTGAGAATCAAGGGTATTTCATGGAGATGGAACAGAACTGAATAGTTGCTGCTTCTTGCCACACAAGAACATTGGGGCCCCGCATATGTGTCCTGAAGCTCTTCAAAGAAAGTTTATACTTGAGTTTAGGAGAACACTTAAAATTCTAATGGTAGGTACATTGCACAGTTCCAAATTTTGCAGCAAGTGGTGTGACAGGTTGGATCCCTGGGATGTCACCTGATGTGCAGGGACACCACTGAGTCAGACTATTCTGCCAGCCTGGGTTCCCTTTACCTTGTCTTGTGGGTTAGGTTCCCCAGCCTTTCCCAGCCAAGCACACAGGCAGGGCCACACCCAGCTGCACAGAGAGACATATCTGCTCTGGGAAGGCTCAGCTTAAGGGGCTTGCCACAGCAACCAGATATCCACCTTTCTTTAAAGTACAAACCCAACATTATACAATATGGAGGAGGGTGTACACAATGTCTTGTTCCCCAGTTAGAAATCACATAACTTGGTTTATATTGTAAACCAGAAATAAATGTATTAACTAACAGGTGTATTTTAAGTAGTTAAAGAGGTAGCAGACAGAACAAGGCAGATTACTAAGAAAATAGAACACACAAACTAAGTTTAATATACTAAAGAAACAGGTTACATGCAAGTTCTCACCCTAAATATAGTTCTAATAATCTTCTTCACAGGCCAGACGCTCTTCCAGTCTTAGCTGTTTCCAGCAATCATCTTGGTGAGGTACCAGGGAAGAACAGACTATCAGGACTGCCTCGCTCCCTACCCAGAAATAGGATTTGCATAAAGCGGGAGTCCTTTGTTTCTTAGTTTGACCCCCATCTTCCCTTCCAGTGGAAAGTTACAAGAAGTCCCAGGTAATGTTTTATTATCGGGTGACAAGACCACAGGAAGACTAAGCTCTTTTACAGTCCATTTGGCTCTTGCTGATGGGCCATCAGCACTGTCGGGTTTTTTCATTGTTGTACCTGAAGTGTTAGCAGGGGGCGTCACCCAAAGCAACAGTTGAAATATAGCTACATAGTCAATATTCCTAACTTCAGATACAGAAATGATACAGTCACACAAATTTAATAATCACATTCAGTAAATCATAACCTTTCCAAAGATCTCACATGAGTCATCTTGCATAACGTACATCTGTTATACCATATTCATATCATAAGCATATTTTCATTAAGAATATGGAATGACACATCACAAGTGGCATCAGGATTATTTTATTAAGGGGGAAAATGTTAGACAAGAACATTCCCCAGGCTGAAAATCTGCATCTCCTGCTACATTTTGATCATGACAGTTAGGTCATCAAGAAGGGAGACCCAAATGAAGTTATGGGCAGCCAGTCCTGAGAGATTTCCCGTGTGGACTTTATAAATGCAAAAATTAACCCTAAAGCAGTGGCCTTTCTAGGGTTTCTTTGATTTTTGCCATAAAGATGAAAGGGAGGTTTTTAGCAAACATAGAAGAGCAGATCAAGAACAAGCCTGCCAATCATTCAGGGACAATTTTTGTAGAGAAAGTGGAAGTCCTGGTCCCACTCTAGCAACATATAAGAACCCTGACTAGTTAGCCTGCATCTGGTTTGGCCTTATTAATATCTAATTCCTATATATTAATTTTTCTTCATTAGATGGCAGAACAGAGTATACTTAACATGCTGGTTTTCATCACCAAGGTCAAAGTGAAAAGAAAGAGCTATTACCCTTCCCCATGTGAACCAGTCACAACCAGCTTTAAACACAAGCTCTTTATTAGCAATGGGCTTTTTTGTTTTGTTTTAATATCTCCATTCTCTGCAGAACGTATAATGTTTTATGCCACTCTTGCAGTGTGCTGTGGTTCGCCTGAGGGGTATTGTGCCAACACATGACAGATGAGCTTGACAGACTGCATTAGAACCAGGTGACTGAACATTAGCTTGACTATATGTGCAGGCATAAGTAAATCTCATTCTTAATCTAAATTATTTTTGATAAGAACAAAAGCCATGTGCAAATGAATATTTCCATCTTATTTCAAATTCTAGGTTTCAACTACAGTATTCAAGCTATTCCCCAGTGTAATTTACTTGTAATAATATGTCATTATTGCCATTTTACAGTTTTCTCTTAAAGTAGTATAGAAAATGTTTTAAAAAGCACAAATACTAGCAGCACCAATCTCCATTCAGCCCAAGCATCAGTGCTCTCCTTTCAGACAGGCACATTATTGAAAACAATGACAGCCCCAATATGATAAATGCTCCAGTCGTTAGAGCATTTTGGTTCGGGAATAAAAGAGCATACTTGTAGTTTTTTTGTTTTAGACAATAAATATAAATTAACTATTTTTCCTCTATTCCCAAAGTGACATCTGCTGAAGAAGCCATGGCTGACCACAGCTTGTCAAACGCCTACCTCAAATCAATAAGCCATTTTTAGACTTGAACCTGTCCAGTACAGAGGTTTTGCCTGAAACACAGCCTGCAGGAGTCTACGTTTAACAACAGAATTATCTTTTCCTTGTAACGTCTTTGTACGCCAGCTAAACTTTACGGCACTGCTAGTATTGGCAAGAAAACCCTGGACAGGGGCCTTCAATAGCCAGGAGGTAGGAGAGAGGAGATAAGCATCAGGGTGCAACAGTTGTAATTCGATAAAGGTGGCTTAAAAACAGAATTTTACCCCCAATCATGTATCTGAGAGGCAGATACATCAGACTGGAATTAATGTGTTAAATATTTCAGCTCATGTGGTTCAGTGAGGAAGGATAGTCATGTGCTTAATGGTCTGGCCTGGAACTTAAGAGATCAGAGCCCATATCCCAGCTGTATCACCCGCTCTCTGGCTGAGCCTAGGCAAATCACTTAATTGATGTTTGTGAGATGCTCAGTACTATGGTGATAGAAACCATACAAGTAGCTGGGACCATGGGTCCTCCTGTGTCCACACCCTAGACACTGCTGCAGTGATATTTGTACAGAATGCGCCTTGGGAGGTATCATCTGAAAACTACCACCACACAGTCACCAATACCATTGTGAAATGTATGTGACAATGCTGTGTGAGGATTCTGGATACTCACTGGTATTATGCTTCGAAGTCTGTGACTAAAAGGTGTTGAAACCAGGCATGTCACGGCCAGCTGGTTCTCTCAAGACAAAGGAAAGAAACCAACTAGGTGTGGCCAAATTCAGTGGGCTATGCATTTGTATCAGAGGTTGCAGGAAAAGAACATTTACATTGTAAAATTGCATCACATTGGAACACACCAGACCCCTTAATCAAGATGGAGTTGGCCCTCTGGGAGGAGACAGAAGACTGAGCCCCAGGGGATCAATTTGACCCGTGAAACAAAGGCAGACTTTGAGATATAAGGACACACAGAAAGACTTTGGCTTACCCTTCACCTCAGGAGAAAAAGGCCTACCAACACCTTGGACTTAGGGGGTCAGGATCCTGTCTAAGAGCTAACCAGCTATTAATGGGACAGAAAGGTTAGTGAGGAAACTACTTTGAATAAAGACTCTAGCTTGTAGAATCAGGTCTTAGCCATTCAAAAGTGTATTTTTATTTTTGTTTGTAACCATTTCTAGCTTTATTCCTTCTACTTGGTATCACTTAACCCATGTCCTTTTGTCAATAAACTTGTTTTAATTTTTAGTACAAGCTAACACACAGTGCTGTGTTTGAAGAGACGAGGATGTTCACAGCTTATTAACCGGGGTAATGTACTGCCTCTTTAAAAGAGCAGCAAACTTAATGTCTTCTGTGAATGTACAGTCATAGGAGCTGTGCATTGCAGATCAACATCTCTGAGGCGCTCAGGGGCTAGAAATCACTTATTGTAACCTGCTAGGCAAAGTTTGGGCAGGGAGAGCCTTGAGGAGTTTGCAGGTGAGGAAGACAGACTGATGTGGCAGGGAGCTGACAAAGTCTAATCACCAGCAAAGCTCACTCTTACTGAGGCAGAGTTATAGTGGCTCACAGCTTTGGGCGCTACAGTAGCTAAACAAGCAGACTGACGTGTGTGACAGGCAGAATCAATGAAGACAGTAGTGGGGAGAGCTCTTGGGATCTCTCTGGCAGTCGCATACAGGGAGATGAGGCAGTGGGAATACGGTTACCCACTCTGAGGTACAAAAAACTGGGACATGTGGGATGATCTTTAACTGATAAAACTAGGCAGCTGGCAGCATGTACTGAGCACAGTGACAGATTTCCCAGGACAACAAGCTCAAAAAAGGGATGATCCTGGGAAAACCTGGGCAGGTGGCAACCCTAAAATGGGAATAAGAAGGAACTTCCCATTTTTTAAAACCACCACTCTAGCCACAGAAACGCCTGTTCCTACTACTCTAGGATTCTGTCTACACATGGAGCTGGAAAGGTGATTCCCAGCAAGAGGAGACAGGCGTGTGCTATTGTCAGGCTAGTGACTAAAGATAAGAGTGTAGCTGCAGCGGGAAGGGCTTGCCCACCCACACTGTATGTCTGTCCAAGACCCTAAGCACATACTTAGGGGCAGCTAATCCCTTCAGCTGGTTGTGCTGGTAAGGTTTCATTCTATTTTTAGTGCACTAGCTCAACAAGACAGCGAAAGTTTCGCCCCCAGCTCCACATGTAGACATACCCTATGGGGGAAAGCCATGTTTGCTGAGGCATAGGTATCAATCCACTAAAGACTGAGGCCTTGTGCACATTCCACCAAGGCTTCCCCTCTCTCTTACTATCCAGGAAGCATCTACAGAATGAATAGAATGGACTTTGTTATTCAGATGATGTAGGACACCTTTTCTTCTTGGAGTCACTGAAATGGCACTGCAGAGATCTTGGTTAGTACTTCAACTGTGGTGGAGGGGGCCGAAATACCACTGGACAAAGGTGGTTGATTTTTGGACACTAGGAAGCAGGTGAGGCCTTTCGCAGTGCGGAAGGGATAGATCTTTTCTTTCCTTCCCATGTGCAGGCAGGAGCGGAGGTGAATTATTTTTGGAGGAATAAGGAGCAGGGAATTTTTTTCTCCTCATTCTCTGCAATACTGATTGTCTTAACTAGGAATGGGCCAAACCCCAAATACAAAGACCCTGAACTTCAGAGAAATTTGGAGCTGTATCTGATCTTGTGTCTTAGGCACTTCTCTGGGGTAAACCAACCTGTAATTTAAACATTATTGGTACATCATCCAACCTGTGATTAAAGCTGACCAAAACTGCCACCTCCTCTTGGGCATTTGGAAAAGGTATTCAGGCTATATCTGATTCTTTAGACATATTTTTCTAACTCCTTTGGCTGCAGGTCCCTTGCTCAGTCACACTACTAGTTTCAGCCATCTGAATGTCACAGCATGCTTCACTACCAAGTGTCCCTCAAAACTTGAAAGCATTCTTTTAGCCAGCATATGACACAGTGGACAGTTCACTTTTACTTTTAATTATCATGGTCAGCTTTTCCTTCCTACACTGAAAGAATTTCCACTTTCTTTCCAGCCACACAGACATCTAGAAACATGGGAGAGGGTGGGAAGGATTATTATTCTAGGCCTAACAGGCAGAAACAGCAATCATTGGAACGATTCTAGAATGCACTAGGTTCTCTCTCTCGGCCTGCAGCTTAACACTGGGCGACCGCTGTCTGATAATAAGTGTGATTTCCATCACTGTCCAACGATGGTAATTTCATCTCTTAACACAATCATCTCTGACTCCATGTTACAGAGTAATGCTTAAACAGGCATTTGAGTCATAATAAATGGCTGGCAGAGCATTAGGAAATACCTGGAGACCAAAACAGTGGCTTAAGATGCTCTCTCCTCTTGTAAAGCAGGAGAAAAGAACTTCTTGCATAAACAGAGGATTGTATTGGTGCCCTTTGGCCCTAGGACATCCTTGTTTAGAGAGGCTCCACAGGGCTTATTAGAAAAATCCTACACGAAGATTTAGTTGTCCTGGGGAGAGATTGTGCCATGTATTGAGCCCCCGTTGCTTCCAGCAGCATTTGGGAGAGTTAGGGCTCCACTCTGCTGCTCTTCCACACGAGTTTAAATTCAGTTTCAAGAACTGTACCTCAATTAAACTATTCCTGTGAAAACAAAGACTTTTTTATTGTTATTAAAGTTAGACTTCTGTAGCCAGTTATTGCACTTTCCCCTTAATTTTCCAGGCATATGTGCTTATGATTGCAGTTCCAAGAGCTGAAATTGTATAATTATTGAAGTGAAAATTATTTTTGCTTGAGACTATAAGGACAGCTACAAGTCCATGAATGACTCACCCTCAGGCACTCAGGTTTAATTTATGAGCTATTTATCTACTTGTACACACCCCAGCAGAAACAATTATACTTAGTAATTTGTTGATCTTATCAAGGCTGTTTGATGTTACTATTGCTACCACCAATAATACTGTGCTTTGAAACTTAAATAGAATTTATAACCAAAGCCTAATAGTTTGCACATAATTATTATGTTAGCGAAATTTAACTCTTATAGTTAGTAGTTTTCTCCTGCAGTTTTTAAAGGAGAGCAAATGCACTTTCCCTTACTGCCTGTTTTGGATGATGTGTCCCTTCAGCAACAGAACACAGAAAACATCAAAGCAAGTTTTAGACACACAAGCTCTCTTACCTTGTTGGTTTCACATGTTGCAAGAGAGAACTTTTCCTTTTACTGGAAAGCAAGAATCTGGCAAGTCCATGAAGAAATAACAGGAAGGTAAGGAATTGGGTCCAGTATAGAAGGTAGCTTGGGGCTGAAACTGTACCTGTGATTGCCTCTTCACTCGCCCATTAGTGCAGTGGATTCTCCCAGTGCTCTGATGCACTCTTATTACACTACAGCTGTAATCATGCTACCACATGCTCTAATGCTTTCCAAGTACCCTTTTAGGTGCTGATTGGCTGTTTCATCAACCCAACACTTCTCGGGGGCCTCTTTAAATGGATGAAGTTTCTCAGTACGAATCAAAACCAAACTGTTTTATAATAAATTAATAATATTAATTGTTAAACATTTGTGATAAATTAAACCCTAGCTGTTTGAAGAGGCTCCCCACTCACTCTTCTCAGGAACCAGTGTCACTCTGATCTCTGTTTGGAAGGCAACACCAAAGTCCCTGCTATAGGCCCATCATTTCTCTTGGTTTCCTGGTCTGAAGGAGTCTGACCCAGTCTCCCTTCTCAGCTGTCACAGACCCTCTCCCCTTCTCCGCACATTGCCCCCTAAATGGCGTCACCAAAACCGTGAAAGTTAGCTAGTCCCCAGGTTTCAGCCACCTGGGATCTTTCCATTTATAGAACCATAGAATATCAGGGTTGGAAGGGACCTCAGGTGGTCAACTTGCCAGTTACCTAAGGGTTTAGAGGTTAAGTGATTTAACTCAGCAGATTGAAGCCCAGGTTCAAATTAGACTTGGATCACAGCTGAAATTTTTTTGGTGGTCTCAGTTGGATGGAGAAATATTCCAAAATCATGTAAGAATCTGCAGTAATTGTCAATCTCTGCTCAAGGCTTGGACAGCGGAGATGTTGAAAGTCAGGAATGAGCAGCACCTAGCACTGTTAGCAACACCTGGTTCCAGTTATTGCTAACAGTCCCACTCTTTTGGGAACATTTCCTCAAAATTTAGTCAATAAAGCATTGAGATTCTTGCATCAGTTCTACTCACAGAAACAACACTCAGCATACTGCATACCCGATTGCACATATTCAGTTATATACAGCCTTGGCTCTTTAAAATTCCTTTTGATAGACAGGTGTCCTGCCTTGCAGGTGGAATTCCATTGAAGAACAGAGTTCCTGTAATAAAGGCACTCCCTTTCTACAGGGGGAATTTTAAAGGGCCAGGAAGGACTATATGTGCTCCTATTCATCCATCCTAAATCTTTAGACTCAATTCCATTCTCATACAGAGAAAAATCTATTTTGTGGCTAATTTGCTACTTCACATACACTTGCAATAGCAATAGCTGGTTTTGCTATGTGGTTTATAAAGTGCTCGTGCACTGAGCACAGAATCAAATGTTTTACGTATTGAAAATAAAAGGCTAGGGGAATCTGTCAATGTAGGGAGCTATTCTGATCTCTGATGTACAGACATATTGATTCAGCTCTTTTATGAGCAGGTGTGCAAATGTAACCAATTTTACAAGCTACAATGTGCTGCAATATGTACCTGCTCTCAAAGATCAGAAATGGATCCTGCCTGTAGGTAGAAGCCAAGTAACAACTGCTTCTAAGAGAGCCTAGAAACAAAGAATTTACATTAAAACTTTAAAAGCTAAAATAACATTGCGATTTCAATCCCTTACAGTACAGTGATGAATGCCACCACTTTGATTTTTTCTTCCCAAAGCATCCAGTGGTTTTCCTAGCTTAATTGAAGTGAAATGATTGAATTAGCATAATCAAACATATGTAATTAGTATTTTCCAAAGAGTCAAAATGAAAATGGACAATTTAGTTTTAAAAAAATTACTAATGTTCTAAGAGATGATCTCACTTAATCCAGTGGGTATGAGGAGGGAGGGGTGCCCAGGAGATCATCACTGGAGGACAGAAGAGAGAATATGCTTGTTTTTAAATTTTACGAATTGTACTTAGCTATATTCTTATGCTTCTGTTTTACAACAGGATTTTATAGCCCAAGCTTACATGTGGGTTGAGTAATGCTCACTATTTAACCACATCTGATAAAAAGGGCTATATATCATCCTGGCTGACTTCTACTTACATAAAATTCTGCAGACAACGTTTTTAAAAAGTAGAAAGCTATCTGGCCTAAGAACATAACAAAACACTTCACTGGAAAAGCACTGCTACAATCTGAAGCTAAAAAGAGTTGTCAGCGCGGTGGTGCAGAAGCATGTGGCACATGCTACCGCACAGCCCACCCATCTGAATTCCAGACTGGAAGCTCTTGCTGCCTAAGCCAGCAGGGCTGGAGAGTACTTAACAGGAGGCTCTCAGCAGGTGAGGCTTTTGCCCATAGCAGAAACAGTTGGGCAATCATGACCAGAATTAATATAGTTCTGAAAAGAGCTCAGTTAAGCCATCCCAGCCCCAGTAATAGTCATTGTGACAAGATTTCTGTGTATCATGAGAGAGGTACATAAGGAAGGAAAAGAAGGCTTTTGCCCAGCTACTTTTAACCCAGACTCCCTGATACATAAGCTCATTGATTAACTAGATTCTACTGCCTGGGAAGAGATCTGACTGTCTATGTGTGGTGAGAGGAGGGAGGTGGATGGGAAATTGCAGCAGACAGGGTCCCAGTTAAGCTGTATAGAATTGAGGCCATGTAATGCTGGAACAGCGAGGGACCATAAAATAGACACATAGTGAAAGAGCAAATAAGGGTAAAATTGAGCAAACCTAAGAAAGTGCAATGTTTAATAAAATGTACAAATAAACCCAGCAAAGAAAATATTATACAATTTATGGGTGTTTTCAGAGTAACCTTTGAGGAAAGGTGAATTGGGTGGTTGCCTGAGGCAGCAGAATTCAGGGGGACTGAATACTAAATTTATATTCTACAAAGATGCTGAAACCCTGCATTCCAAATAAACTATTCTGGGCCCATATGGATACTGATCAGCTAAACATAAACCGCTGACAGTAATCTGCACTTTAGCTGCTGGTTTCCAAAGCGGACATTTACTTTTCAAGAGGAGCTCAGATGTACCTGAATTTGACTTTTTTTATGATCACTACATTTATTAGTTTCATATTTTCCACAGCTGTGTGTTTCATTTGAACTAACATTCGCTGGAAATAACCACTTTACATTTTGCTATACACTCTGAACCAGATCCTGGGCCTCATCTCTGTCCCCTTTGTGCTGCTCTTGGGGACCTGAAAGCTAATCTGAAAGGGCTGGTGGAGATTCCCCAACATTAGGGGCACCCTCAGGTGGCATAAAGCCAGCTTAGCTGACACTTTACCACATGCTCCCCCTCACTCTTAGGCTTAGGGTACGTCTACACTGCACGATTATTTCGAATTAGCTTAAACCGATATTACAAAACAGATCTAATAAAATCGGTTTAGCGCGTCCACAGTGGGATCCCGAAATCGATTGTTTGCGTCCATGGTCCAAAGCTACCATCGATTTCAGGAGCGGTGCACTGTGGGTAGCTGTTCCTCAGCTATCCCATAGTTCCCACTTCCGTGTTGAGAGCACAGTGCCTGATGGGGCAGAAAACACTGCCCCGGGTGGTGCTGGGTACAGCCTCACCCCTCCCTTTGTGAAGGCAGCAGACAACCCTTTGGCGCCTTTTTCGCGGAGTGCATTGAGCAAACGCCATAGCACAGCAATCTTTCCCTTTTTTTTTTCACGTGGTGGTGGGGGGAAATAAACTGAGGAGCTGTTCCCTGAACCACGCCAGACACTGTGTTTGAACCTACAGACATTGGGAGCTCAGCCAAGAATGCAAATAATTTTCAGAGACTGCTGTGGACTGTGGGATAGCTGGAGTCCTCAGTACCCCCTCCCTCCCTTCATGAGCGTCCATTTGAGTCTCTGGCTTCCCGTTACGCTTGTCACACAGCGCTGTGTATCCTGGAGTTTTTTATTCAAACGCTTTGGCATTTCGTGTTCTGTAACGGAGCTGGATACAACAGATTTGTCTCCCCATACAGCGATCAGACCTAGTATCTCCCGTACGGTCTATGCTGGAGCTCTTTTTCGATTTCAAACTGCATCGCCAGCCGTGCTGATCAGAGCTCCACGCTGGGCAAGCAGGAAATGTAATTCAAAAGTTCGCGGGGCTTTTCCTGTTTACCTGCCCGCTGCATCCGAGTTCAGATTGCTGTCCAGAGCGGTCAGTGCTGCACTCTGGGATGCCGCCCGGAGGCCAATAACGTCGATTTCCGTCCACATGAACCCTAATCCGAGTTATCACTATCGAATTGAGCGCTACTCCTCTCGTTTGGGAGGAGTTCCGAAATCGATTTAAGGAGCCGTTTAACTCGATATTAATGACGACGTCATGTGAACGGATACAGCGTTAAATCGGTATATCGGCCATTAAACCGATTTAAAGTCGCAGTGTAGACCTGGCCTTAGATAGCCTGGGAGGAAGGGGGTGTGGCCAGAGCACTGCAATTTGGTGATGCCTGGCTGGTGAAACATTCCTTGTGGGACTGATTTGAGCCAGTCAGACCCAGGATCAAGGGAGCAGAAAGGTGGCTTAAGTCATGTTCCCCTGACAATCCAGGTTTTGTACCAACGTCAGCCAGATACTGGGATCTGGCCTCCTATACTTTAATGAATCCATTGAGTCAGTAGTCTGAAGCCTTAAGTTTTAGTGATGTTTTTAAGGTTTATCAACCTTTGAAAAATCATATTTTTGGAGTGCCTCAGAAACAAAGAGCATCAAGCTGGAGACTACTGATTGCTCAGAGATGGTGCTCTCCATAAAAGGCAATACCAGGCCTCTTTCTGCTCTGCCTACACTGGTGCAAAACTCCAGACTCTCTCCCCTATTTTTCAGTTACTGGGGGCAAGTAACAATTTTCTTGTTCTATCAGTGCTTGTATTGTGCTTTAGCCATCAAAGGGTGTTACGTTTACAGTAACTCAGATTTTGAAGTAAAGGGGAAAAGGAACCACAGCTTCATCTCTTCTGCTAACTGTAAAGGGAGGCTTCCTTCCTTTCTCTGGGCTGGGGGAACAGTGCCCCCACAACAGCTCACCTGGCTGGGGTAGCAAGAGCTTTCCCTCCACTCCATTCTATTCTAACCACTGTAGAGACCAGTTTGCTCTTACACTAGTCATAAGGCAAATCTATGTACGGGGGAGGGGGGGGGGAAGGCATGGTCATATATGGGTCTTGAAGCAATTGTGCAGGTTGGTATGCACAAGTGGTTGGCTGGTTTTAAGTGAAGTTTCCTACCATCTAGATTGAGAGTCAAATTTGTGCATAAAATTATAAGTGTTCACAGGCATTACAAAAACAGTTAGATTTTAGGAGTTTACATTTTAGAGCCCTGCAGACTCTCAGTCCTGCTGGAGAAAATGAGGACTGTCTGTGCTCAAATATTTATTGTGGTAGCTGCCAGGCAGCACTGGAGATTGGAGAGACTGATCACAGGCAAAATTGTCAGATTATGTTTTTTTAAACAACACTTCTAAAAGATCAATTAAAATTATGAGGTTAATCAGACAAATTATTCAGAGACAGATGACTTACTTCTCAGTCCAGTTAACAAGACCAGTTCAGACCAGCTTCTGTGATGAAATTTAAAATTTGGGGAGGTACTGGAAATGCTATCATATGTACAGCTGTAACAAAATTACTATCAAGTTATGAAGAAATTAAAATGCAATTAAGAAATCCAGTCATATGAAGAAGTCCCCAAATTCTGCAGTTCTGGTTTCTAGCATAATTTCTTCATTTATATAAATTGATTAAAGGACATAAGAACATTATTCACCTCCACTGCTCCAATAAAGTGACACCCATAGAAACTTTACAACAAGACCAGACCCTAATTTATTCTGCAGGCCTCAGGCTAGATTTCAGTTTGTATTACTGCAGGAAAGAGTTCATGAGGGGGCTACAAACTGGGGACTCATGTCTATACTAAAGTAAGACAGTGGCTCTCCTGGGACACTGACTAGACCTCTCATCTCCTCAACTTTTTACTGTGGCTAAATCCCAGCATGATCCCTTACCCTCCGATGTCATTACCTTGCCTGACTTCCAAGAGAATCAGATTGGTTTAGTTTCTTTCTGCTTCACAGATTGTACTTCCAGTGCAGAACTGTGGTCCTAATTTCTTTCAATTATATGGAAATCATCAAATTACGGTAGTGAGAACAGTGCATTTAGGATACCAATATAATTTATGGGATTAATTAAAGTCCTAGGCTCCTGCTGCCTGCTTCAAAATACCCATTCTCACCTCTCTCCCTCAATGACAAAAATAAAGCTTTTTAAAAACAAAAGGTCAGCTGCATTCCTGTCCCCCCAGCACCAACTGCAGTTTAGGGAGTGATGCCAATTGTTTTACAATAAGACACCTTGTGTCACTGACTTTGATCTTTCTCCTACTCCTCCTGAGAAATTAATGTGGCTCAAAGGCAGCATTACAGGAGGAGCCCAGCACTGTAGCACTACCTGTACTCCCAATATCTTAAACAGGGAGGCTTGCCTGGATCAGTTGCTTTTCAAAGTTTTTGATAAAATAAATTGGTCACAGGAAGGCTGGAGCTTTGCCATATCTATGAACCTTAGGGAAGAGAAAGGTAATTCCCAGCACTGCCCATTGGAGCCCCTGCTGTGTCTATAACTGAACTGAGTTAGGGTGCATTTTAGAAAACAAAGAAGATATCTTAAATGAATTGAATGCATTGTCAGAGCAATTCTAAGTGTTGAAGTGAGTTAATATTTTTAGTTGTATCCTCATTTTAACTTATTCTTCCACAATATCCAGAGAAATCTGCTCTTGTTCATGGTTAAAGGGGTAAGCAAGTAGCTGCTGCTCATGTCAGTGGAACTGTCTCACTGACAGAACAGTGTGACCTCTTTCTTTAAGACTATTACATACTCCTCTCTTGCTCTAAAACCTTGAACAGAGGACATCTTACATCGGGCACCACTGGACCAGCCTCTGCAATTTAACAATTTAAAAGCAGGAATTAAATACTCTTTTCAGAAGGATTTTAACAAAAAAGCTTCAGCCTCAAAGATAATATGATTTTCCTACATATATTTTGCTCTCTCTGGTCAAAATCACGTATGCTATATCTTTTTATTATCCTTACTATCATCTTTCAATGAATGTCCATCTACAAATTCATTAACTTTGAGACAAATCACTGGCATCCTAATCTTCTGAGTCCCATGAAAGACTCACTTTTAAGATACAATTGCAGCTGCCCCATGCTGCCGGTTACTGTATCGTACACGTCTTTAAATTCTGTAATCAGCATCCACCAGGTGCCATATCGCATTCAGCACACCACAGTCAGTCAATACAGACATCCCCAAACACACCAAGGTTGGTTTTGTCAAATGTTTTATTGAGTGTAGACATCTGCAGTACTGTAAAACATGCATTATCTGTAGATTCAAAAAGGAGCAAGCCACATTGTCCTCACTGTCAAACGTGTCAGGCTTGGCATACATGATGGAGATTAATGAAGTATCATGAGAGTAATATGGTTCCTGAAAAGCTTCTACAATTTGGAGTAGGGTCTTAATCATTTGAAATGCAAAGCTGTTCACATTTAGTGAACTTGTATGTTCACTGGGGGTGCCATATTTTAATTCAAAACAAACAACTAATTTCATTGGGAAGGGGGGAGATTTTCCCCCCCTAAGTATACACTGTATGCTTTCTGTTTTTAGATATTCTGTCTAAATAAAAATTCATATGCTTTTTAAAGTAGCACAGTTTATTGTGAACAATGACCAACATCTAATATTCATTTCTTCTTGGATTGCTGAGGTGTATTAAATTTAAAGAAGATAATATCGCCATCCTCAACTATGTAATTTCTGCCTTGTCGTCTGTATTTCCCAGCACTCTGTAAATGGAAAAGACAGGAGAAAAACAGGTTATTCTTTAAAATTAAGTTTTTATTTAAAAACCCAGATTTTAAAATATTATTTTTGTTTAAAATAAAACAATACCATTATCTCAAATTCAGAGTTTGATTCTTGTAATGACTTCTTGATTTGGGCAGAACTGGGTTTTACATACACAGATAACCATAATTTCCTCTCCATTAAACTGATGGCACATATATATGATTAGATGGGTATCATGAAGCTTTATTACATGATGCTTTCTGATGTGTCTGCAAACACCAGTGACTTATTAGAACAAAATGGATAAAACATCATTTTCTTTTAGTTCTTAGGCTTTTTATTCCCACCTCCAAAATGTCCTCAAGTGTAAATACTAATGATAGCAATCTAAGACTTTACTGCTAGAAAGACAATAAAAAAAAGATTTGTAACCTAACTACACAGCTCTCATACTAGTCTTGTTGACCACTTCCAGATGGTCTGCTGAGCTGCTGCTTTCAATGAAGAAGCACGCATAGTCAAAACAAAGATCATCCCACCATGTCAGAAAGTTATAATTGGGCATGCAATACTCTTCAAGGAGAGCTTCCTTTTGTGCTTTTGCACAGGATAAGAAGGACTGAGAAACACAAAATAAAGTCTCAGTCTTTTTGTTAGGTATTTGTTGGAGTAAATTTAACTAATCAAATTTACCAGTGACACAAAAGTTAGGAGGACAGCAAGCCCACAAAAGGACAGAAGTGACCAGCAAGGTAGGCGGGCTGCTGAGTTTAGAACAGGGCTGAATGAGCAGGCTAGAGGCAATGACAGGATATTCGGAACTCAACTGTGAAGTTCTACACTTTGGGAGAAAAAACAGAGCAGATACACAATAGATGTGGATGCTACTACACATTGGTACATCCCTGCACAGAAGTGTGTTATAATTTTCTTCTCTCTTCAATGCTGTCCTAAGTTGGTTTGTTTTTATTAAGGCAAGTATTATAAGGACTACAGGGAAGGTGTGTGATCAACATTGTGAGGCTGGGTGTTAAGGAGGTCTACACAAACATTTACTTTTAAGAAGTGATCTACAACACGGAAAAGTTGAGACCCACTCCTGTAGCTCAATACTCTTCCTGTTTTGAAGAGTTTTCCTGCAAGGGAAACTGCTTCCATGCAAGACTTTGCTGTGTCAATATTCTCAATGACCTACCACAGTGGTGGCATGCTAAGATACCACTGTAGAAAAGCTGTTAACTAATGACCTTTATTACAGCAGAACAGGTCAGATTAATGGTACATAATTACTTTAGGTACTTTTCTGCCACAAAACCTTCCTTTGCAAAACACCACATTTCCCATGTTGGTGTGTAGGAATCTAGAAGCTCAATGATCTTGTAGCTGTCATTCCCAATTTAAATGGGAGGACCAGTAACTTTAACTTCCAGTAAATCTCTCAGATGCAAGAGCCTATACAACAAACACTTAATGCTACAGTAATTGACCCTATCCCATATGACATGTCTATTAATACCAAAATAAGATCTTTAAAATGTTGACTTCTTTTTCTGGAAATTTTCTTAGACTATACAAAGTTTGCTCTCAAGTAATATTAGTAGTTCTTCCCTTTGAAGATACTAATAATGCTCTAAGTCAAGAGTAATTAGACTAATTGGTAGCATAAACACTAATAAAACAATCTGCTGCAAAAAATCATCAGCAAGCGTAAGCTGCATGCACATGTATGTAGACTTTTTACAGATAAATACACATACTTTTCAAGTGCAGAAAGGAGAGATGCATTATTCACAAATGTCTACAGAATAACCTAGTTTACACAAAGCAGCACCAGTTCAGGTTTTCTAGGACACCACTACATTCTGTCATAAAGTGATATAGTCTTCTTTCATTAAATACATTTTGACATACTAATATACATTTATGTATTTCTGTTACTAGTTTACAATTAACAGTGACAGTGTTCCTTTAAATTCTCTAGAGACCATTTAATCCATTTCCATTGCTATCAGAAACACTGGTTGAAAAAATCAATACCCATTTGTGAATCTTGAGTATGTATTAAACAAGACACGTCTAACCAGTTCATTTGCACTTGAAAGCAGCCATCTGTAGAAGCCAGCTTTGCCTAAGCAGATATGATTGCTAATAATGTGATATCCCTGTAGACTACAAAGCCCACACAGAGCTATTCAGTATATAGTTCACAGCACTGGCATTGAATTAGTTATGCTGTACTGGTGTTACACACACACAAAATCAAACTTAAAAAAATCGATCAACTTGATAACATACAAAATAAGCAACTCCAAATACCAATGTTATTTTAACTGAATCCAAAAGCTCCCAAGTTTAATTCTGAAATTTAACAGCAATATAAGTTAATTAATACGATCTACAGCCTGAGACAGCGTTTTTCAATTTATCTTTAAGAAGCCTATATAATATAAATTTTTGAAAAAGCAAGGATTTCCTTTTAGTAGGCTTTTAAAAAGTCTGTATAAGCAAATGTAAATATTTGTGCTCTATAGACATATTAAAATTTGTTCATAACAAAATCTATTTAATTATGGTTTACAGTTGGAGCAGAGAAAAAGTTCTAATTTCTGGATTCTTACATTGGGAGAAAACATCAAAATCAAAACTTACTGGAAAAATACTTACTGAAGATCATCTACTAAGATGACATAGCTCTTATGCTGGATACTCATATGTGTATTTCAGCAACTACTGTTGGCATAATTTGAGTTCCAGCTACGTAAACAAGTTTTCTGACTAAGGAATATTTGATTTATTTACACGGTGGTTTAGTTGTACAACTATAAACTCTACTTCCCTTTTCACAAGATCATTCACATGCCACAATGAACCAATTATACTGGGACTTCCCCTCCCCCTCCACTTCCTTGGGTTCAAACAGACCTATAAAAGCCCTGCTGCTCAGTATCATCTTCCTTAGTGATACTATTGAGAATAAGAGGAATCTGAAATAAGTTTTGTGTAGCTTTCAAACTATCAAATAGCAAAAAATGAGGCAGAGCCTTTTAAATTATTTAACTCATTATAGTAGGAGCCTTCAAATACTGTGGTGGGTTAAACCTAACTAACCTTTTAAAAATGCAACACTCACCAAGTCTACGTGAAATAAAGGGAAAATTTTACTCTCTTATAATAAAAACAAACTGCGAAGACTGAAATAGCATTACAAAGAAATACAGCTCTTCTTACTATATTTATTTGCCATGTATAATTTTACTCCACGTTTAATAACTGCAAATCAGATTTAATTCATCAGAAGTAATAAGGGCACAACTTTGGGCACCCAATCAGTCTCTGCCCTCTAGTGTTGAGAACGCAGATAAAATGCCTCATCTTCATGAACAGCACAAGAAAAAAAATTACAAAGTGTCAATACAAGAAAAAAGTTTTTCATTTAATTAGTTTATAATCTATTCCGTAAATAATAGCCAGGAAACTATCTATTATACAGTATAGGCTACACACAATTACTGTGGGCACTATAAAATCTTGATATCAACTGCATCACAGTGTTTACTTTATGCATGGTATCTGCAGTTCGTCCTATACTTAAGAAGAGGAAGCCTGCACATTTTGTCATAAAATTAACTGCTGAACATGGCAAATGTTAAAATTTTAATCGTGCCCACTGTAGTCTATGATAGGATACTACTAACAAAAAATTATTATATTTCAGTAATAAAATATTTCCTTAGACATTTGCATTAGAAATTTGATACAAGTTGTAATGTAATGCCTTCACTGCTGACTTCAAAACAAACGTACTTCTTGTCAATAGAAATAGATGGAGGTGGAGAGGCAGGAAGTGGGAGGTTAAAGTAATCTGAAAGCTAGCCATCCCATTAAAAATAGCCAATTTTCTAAAGAGTCAAAATATTTTTAAATGTTACAAAACTATCACCATGGTCTAAAATATTAAGATTAGATGGTTAATATTATAAACCTATGTAAAACTTGGTTATAACTCTTGCTCTTAATGTTGACATTTGGTCTGTTAGCTGTCATATTTCAGTTACTAAAATTGTCACATCTCTGTTAGTTAAACTAGTGTATTTTAATTCTTTTCCCAGTATAAAATGACAGTACATCTGTGGTCCATTATTAGAGGTAACTGTCAGATTCACTTACCACCACACACTTCTTCCCAATGAAAGAAGAGTCTTGAAATGGGAAAATGGTGTGTATGGGGGAGGGGCACAGGAAAATATGGGGAGCTCACCTTGACAGCTGTTTCTGAACCTTCTTCTTTAAAGTCTTCATATTTCATTACTTCAGCCATAATGAATCCCTTTTCAAAATCTGTGTGAATCTTTCCTGCTGCCTGAGGAGCCTTCGTCCCTTTCTGTCAAAGGAAAGACCAGAAGAAAATTAATTGCATTTAAGAAGATTGATTGCAGGAGAGAGGTTTCTCCTTTCTCATATGCTTTCAGGCTCTACTGAAACTTTGTTTCATACCAGTTAATATGTTAGGCATACAACTGGTGAATTCTCATATTGGGACATATAGATAGATGCCCTTAGCACAGATAAATCAACTCATATTAAAGAAGGGCAGCTTTGTTTTTTCCTAATGGGTATCAACAGCAGTATTGATTTTATAAGCTGTGGTTGTGTTTTGTTGTGAGATTCACTTTGATCTCCAGTTCTTTCCAGAGAAAGAGAAAAATAAAGATTTTTAAGTAACTTTTAAAGCTGAATTATCAAAGACTTCAGTTGAGTCCAAATAAATGTTCACAGCCTTTCAGATACGCTACTTCATCTATCCAATAAGTATATTTGTAACCATAAATACATTTTTAAAAATCTCAAACCTGAATAATATATTACAGCTCATTCAACAATTTTAATAAGTGTAAATACAGAACAAATGTTTTTTAAATTGCCATCCAATGATATTCTAATCATAAATACAATAATGAAAATATATAACTACATATATTCATGCAACCTTCATAAAAGAGCACTTAAATTTATGTAGAAGAATGCATGCTGCCTGTCTTGAATTACAAGGGCACACATTCTGTGCACACACAACCATGGAAAGAAATTTGAGAAATAATGGTGACCTAAAGGCTGCTTAATAAAGCATGTTAAAGTGCTAAGGAGTCTGACACTGTAAAGCACAGTTTTTACAATAAAAGATGTATTGGGTTAATATGGCGACTCACTGATGCTTACCTGACTAAATATCTTAGCATGTTAAATCAAGGATACTTACAATCATTCTTAAGATAAACCAGCTTTCAAATTTTCTAGCAAAGGGCAACATCCTTCCTACTGGAAATGCTGGAGTTTTGGAAGGTTGTTTTTCAAACAATGGCAAATAATGCAGAGTAGCAATACATCCATGATTTAATGTTATTTTGTGAACCTATATAGCGGACTAGGAGTCATCACTTCAAGGGGGATGGAGCGGAGAAAACTTAAAATTAAATTCCCATGAAAAACATATTTAACATCTAAGTTGAAATGCCTAAATATCTACAGTAATATTAAATCAAAATAAAAATTTAACAGAATAAATTACAGTGGTTATTGAAAACAGAAATTATTTTCTTGGAAATGAAATCAAAGCAGCACAGAAATTCATTACATAGCACTAAAATAAATGGAAGCAGCAGATTAAAACTCAATGACATTCACTACCTCTCAAAGTTTATATTTTTATAATCTGTAAAATGAAATTCGTAAGTATATGCATTTCAAAATAATTTTCAGTACTAATCTCTATATTATAATGTATTTACTTATTTATTATAATATATTTACATCAAAAGCAAACCACTACAGCTCAACTCTTACTCTCCTCGGGGAATAAATTAGTCTATTTCTATGGTTGTAATCAGTCTACATGGATATTTAAACACATAATATATTTTTTAGACATATGTAACTGGACAGAACA